>NW_017308422.1:192523-202039 GCF_000935625.1 Nanorana parkeri | reverse complement strand
GCCGCTCGCGTGATTACCGGAGCCGCAAAGAAGCTGTTAATTGCGGCTCTCGGGTCCCGCGAGCGGTCCGGTTTGGAGCCCTGGGACTTCTTACCCCGTTTGGATCCCATTGTGGGTAGCAGGACGGCCGGTAGTGGCACTTTTTCAGACGATGCCCGGTTCACAGCAGCGGAGCTAAGGACAGACACGTCCAGCCGCGGCCATTGGCAAGCTCCGCCCCCCCATGAACTAAGTGTTTTATCGTAGGCGTCAAACCTGTTTCCCTCCTGAGTGTATACTGAGGAGAAAAAAGAGTTCAGTACTTCGGCCCTCTCCTTGTCATTTGTGACTAACTTCCCTCTTTCATCCTTTATTGGGCCTATCTGTTCCTTTCTCCCCTTTTTACTGTTTATATATTGGTAAAAATGTTTTTACTATCTATGGCAATATGTCTTTTGCACTCTATTTTAGCCGCCCGTATTGCTAGTTTGCATTTTTTATTGCTTTCTTTGTAGTTATGGAATGCCAATGCCGTCCCCTCTACCTTATATTTTATGAAAGCCATTCGCTTTTCCTTTATGTGATGCTTTACATTTTTATTAAGCCATACAGGTTGGAAACATTAATTGGAAAGGTTCTGCCATTGGCTTAATCCTCCACCAGTTGTATGTGATGTCTTAAGGACAGTTGATTATTACAAAAAAAGAGATGTGCGAACTGTCTTACAGATGAATATGTGCTTTTTCCACTAGCGGGCAGATGTTACATCTGCCACATGGGAACATTCCTTTTGGTTTGTTCCGTGAATGGGAAATCGAAGGACTGACCGGGAGGTCATGTGAGTAGATCTGCTGTTCGGCTTCAAAACACGAATTAGCAAAAAAGCTTTAAACTACAATTTACTGTCATATATGAATGATCCCCCGATGTAAAAAGGTCCAGAGAAATGTTGTATTATTGATCAAGATAACGAAGTACATCAGAGCAAGCACTTAATACCAGGGTTAACTTAGATATATTCCAGTATCAAAAACAACCTATAGACCTTAGAAATCTAGGAGATACATGTACGACCAATGAAGGGACATCTATCCACCTCACCACCGATCTAAGTCAGTCAGACTAGTCATCGTTTTTTAATCCTTTTGACAGGAAACTGTCAGCTGTGTGTCCACTAATGTTTGTTGCATGTCTTCGATCAGTAATAAATAGATACATTTCTTTAAAAAATCTGACATTGCAGTTTGTCCCAGCCGATGATTAACCCTTGAGCTGCCTTCATCTGTAAGACAGTTCGCACATCTCTTTTTTTGTATTGTTAAACTGGTTACAGGCGGGGTTGACAAATCAGTCTAAAAAGGGCTATACACAAGAGCTTGACATCTCCAGGAACGAAACAAACCCAGTATCACACATGTACTTTTTACCTCTTGATCCCAGGATCAGTTTTTCCAGTTTCTACCCGGTTGAGATCGCTCTTATACCCCAGACGTTAAAACAGAGAAACACAGCTGACAATTACTGATCAAAAATCACACCTAGTATTTTTTAAAATCGTATCTGTAAGACAGTTCGCACATCTCTTTTTTTGTATTGTTAAACTGGTTACAGGCGGGGTTGACAAATCAGTCTAAAAAGGGCTATACACAAGAGCTTGACATCTCCAGGAACGAAACAAACCCAGTATCACACAGTTGATTATTATTCTCTGTTGATCACTCAATGCACACACCTTATGTCTTTCAGTAGCAGATACTACTGCACAAGATACTACTGTTTCAAGAACACTGTGAAACCCACCAGATGGAGCAGCACTTCCCATTTTAAAGAACAGTCAGAACCAGTACTTCCACCACTGCTCTGACACTGGACAGCAGCTTTCTGTTTGGCCAGGACCATATTTTGACATCCTGTTGCCACAGACACACTTAAATGATAACAGTCTTTTCTACAAGGTCTGCTCCTTATATCATGCAGTTATTTTAATAAGATGTAAGATGAATGTGCTATTGGAGGCAGTATGAAGTCTGCTTTATATGGCAGATGTTTTTTTAATACTACAAACCACCAACCAAGAGACAGGAGTTATGGTTTTCTTTGGTTTCTTGAGCTATCCATAAAGAGTCTTCTGATACCTTTCAGCATCTCTAGCACCCTCTCCACTCTACAGTTCTCTTGCTAAATTTAGCCACCAATATCCAGAGGTAGACAGAAGGAAACAACATTAAAAAATGATCATAGTTGGTCAGTTAGGAGGTTTGGTTCTGCCTTCCCCAATCCAGCTGGCCAAGCCATCGAGCCGCAAGTTCCATTATGATAAATATTGTCCTGTATATGGAATAGATGGAAAGGTAAGCATGTATATACTACAAAATCATGGCAATTTTAAAGTGAGCCTTTCCTCCATTCTGACTGCCTAAAAGTACTGCCTTAGAAATGCCACGAAAATGGGCTTGTTATTACTTTTTCAGAAAAGGTTCCTTTGTGACCAACTACTCTTACTTTACTAAGAGTCGCTTCTTAGCTTGGAGCTTACATTAAGCAATCTGCCCTCTGTTTTGCTGGCACTGCTTTATTTTGTGTTTGCCTATTATTCCAATAAAAATTATTTATGTCTGCTTTAGATTCATTTCTACCTTCCACCATTGGCAATTTGCAGAAATGAACGGAAAACTCTACAAAACTACATTCATATCAACAGACAATTATGGCAAATCCAGCTAAGCCAATATTATTTATGCTTGTCAATCATGGTTCTTTTTGTCTGCAGAGCCCCATAAAACTGCCAGCTTATCCACAATTGGTACATTAGGTATAGAGGAATAATAATCTCCTGGCTTTGGGGCCCCTGGCAGGGAAAAACTCTGCACCCAGTTCCACCTACCTGTACTGTAGGTTCCATTACACTGAGGCTTCCTCTCTTACTACTGAGTTTTCCATTTATGTTTCAGTGCATAAAACATAGCAGAACAAATACACATCCTTGGCTGCATTGGCAAAGTGGTTTGGGTCTAACTACGTCCGTCCTCTAGAAATTTTAGAAGACATTCAACCTGTTGGCACCCATTTAAAAACATCAATATCAGTTTTGGGTAGGTTTTGCTTCTGAAGATAGCTATTCAGATGTAGAAGAAAATAGACAATGTCCTTCAAACTCTTGCTGAAATTTGTATAATTTCTTGAGCTGTCATACTTTGGATTTATGTGATTTCAGCATACATAACTCTGTTATTTTCCCTTTGGCCAAATACCAGGAGGTTCTACAGTCCCTTAATTACTCACACAAATTTAAATGAGCAAATGGCCTGTGTATTTGCAATGTATCTACACATACAATATAGAATTTATGAGAAGAGAGTGCACACTGTCAGCAGGATTAATACCTGTTTTGTAGACTGTGTCATTTTCATCATTTATTATTTAGAGAAATCTACCAAGTCGGCATGAAAAGAAAGATCTTAGTATCACAGTGTGAAAGAAATTCAGCAAATGTAATGAACTCGATTCATCAATTTAATTCAGACATAAAGGACTTTCTTCGTCTGCACACTAAGATACATTTCTGGGAGATCCAACGTATTCTTCAGATACAGTATTTTATATCATTCATAGGGAACAAAAAGAAAGGCATATTTGAAAGGGAACTGGGCCGAGCATCTACAGCCAGTAAAAACCCTACATCCAAAACTGATAATATAGCTTTGCATAGTTGCTGTTTAATTGAAACATATGCTGTTTGGCATTATTTTTGTTTGGGATTTCAGTGGCTCGATATAGCTAGAAAAAGTCACAGCTGCACCCAAAGGCTACAGATGTCACCATGCTGATATCATGTTCCTTGCCTGTGGAACCTCCTAGAGGTATATCAAGCCACCAGTGTCCAGCCAAATTCAAAGTATTGGATGGAGTTGGCTTTTAAAAAGACTTGTCACTTTGCCCATTCAGCTTAAAGTGACACTGTACTAGCCCAATCCTGGTGAGTACCATACTAGCCCAACCCCTGACCCATGTAATCACCTGCACTGTGCTATCCCACCACTCTGCAGTTTAAACCCTGTTTAGTTGATTACATTGTCCTTCTCATCTGGTGACGATGTTTTAGGCCTTGTAATTGGATGATCAGGCCTGTGAACTGCTTGAAGACCAGGGTATTTGTTTCTCTCTGTCTCAGATAGTGCTGTTCCATAACAATGTAATTGAGCTAGCTTTGTGTATTGATTTTATACTGGATCATAGCAGGTATGTGTTTAAGGTTTCCCTTAACATCAGTTGGAGAAATTTTGTTTACTTGCAAATCTATATATCTGTGTTTGGCAAACTAATATTTGGGCTAGTGATTTTAATAAAAACAGACCAATCTTTTGTTTCATCTGATAAAAGGTTATTCTCTATCCAATGATAGTGATTACCAGCTAGAAACCATTAAGGACCATTTCCTTTCCCTTGACCACGGCAAGTGTTTGCAGCATGACTAAAACAGCAACAACTGAGCACTCCATTGTCTTGGCGACTTACAGGCTATTCCACAATTTCTAGGACACGCTCCATTTTAAGACTAGGGATAAGTCAAATTGAGAATTTTCATTTGCTTAACTTTTCTGCAAAAATTTGACAATTTGTGTGAAATCTCGCCATTTTGGGAAAATGCATTGGAGTCAATAAGAACAATGAAATTAAAGCAGAAGTAAAGTAAACATTTGTTTTGGTTTGATTCGTTTTCGATTTTTCGGTATTCGGGTCCTAAAGTCAATTAATTTCAGTATTCAGATTTGCATGAATTCAAGTTTTAGATAATTTCAAATGAACAAAGCACCTTGTCCCCATGTCAGTGAGTGGTTGTGGGGGTCTGCAGGCAGGGGGGCTTATAGGGCCCCCCTACTTGGGAATGAGTAAGGGGTATTTGTTACCCCTACTCATTCATTAAAGAAACATTGAAATTGTAAATAAACACACAACACTGTAAAAAAGTCCTTTATTAAAAAAAAAGAACACAACACAGGTTTTTGACAAGTCATTTATTAAACAAAACCCCAAGAAAAAAGTCCATCGATGTTATCCAAAAGGTCAATCACCAGGGGCGTTCCGAGGCCGGGTGTCACCCTGTCTCCAGACCAAGTGACACCCCACCGTGTCATCATCGCGCATGCCCGGCCATCTGATTGACGCCTGCCGGTGGCCATCTTGGTGATGGACGCCGGCAGAGAGAGGAGGGCACATTCATCCAGCGGGATGAGGTATGCCGCCGGGTCCACTCCTCTCTCCTGACACTGTCGGGCTCTCGATCCATGACCGAGTGCCCGACTTTTAAGAGGGGGTGACACCAAAAGGACTGTGAGTCATTTTGGTGTCCCCCGTGCAATGGTGTCACCCAGGTGCAGGCCGCACCCCAGCACCCCCCATGTGACGCCACAGTCAATCACATTGTCCAGCGATGGACGATGGCCAGCAACTTGCTAAAAGGATAAACAGCCGATGCACGCCGCCATGACTGAACCCGACAAACACCAGCCGCAAAACAAAGGGGCAGAGCGAGTCGTGGCATCACGGGACTTGTTCTGCCACTTTGTTGCCATTCGGGAGAGGGGCAGTCATAACAACAACTCTGCTCCAGAATGTCCACAAAGGGGCGTAGCAAGTAGTGGCATCATGGTATGTGTTCCACCCCTTTGTTGACATCCGGGAGCAGAGTTATTATGACAGCCTCCCCTATGTTGAGGGCATGTAGCCTGGTATGGTTCAGTAGAGGGGATGCACGTTGGTCCCCCCACCTTACGCTTTTTTTGTTGGGCGTTGGGGTCCCCCCTAAAATTCCTACCAGACCTAAAGAGTCTGGTATGAATTGGCAAAGGGACTCCATGCTGTTTTTTTTTTCTTTTATTTGAACATTTAACAACATAAATTAATTCCGAATGACATTCGGAAAGAATTTCAGATACATTCCAAATTTTCGTTATAAAAAAGTTAGATACGTTCGGATTCATTATTTTTTCATTCGGATATTCGGATGCATCCGAATGTTCGAATATGCTGAAATGTGTCCAAATTTAAATATGGAAGACTTACCTCCTCCCTTGCCTTCCATGTTCTCTCTGGTCTTCTTCCTGGTTTAGAGTGTTCGGCTGCTTGATTGGCCGGGCCCCAATCACATAACATGCACATTGAAGTTATGTGCGGATGTGTGGGGATTCATTGTGTAGCAGTCAGGCTGGTGAACAGGGTGTGTGGACATTGTGTAGCTGTGGGGCTGGGGATCAGGGCATGTGGGCATTTTACAGGGGGTATGGGAGTTGTGGGTAAAGTTCAGAAAAATGCACAGTTGCTGAGTTGGGCTATAGCGATGGGCACAGTTATGGGTTTAAGTGGAGCTAGGATAGGACAGGATTGGGCAAAAGAGGGGAAGAGTTGGAGAGATAGAGATCACCGGGTCAGACAAAGAGGAAGCAGGATTAAAAATCTCTACTGAAGGCAGGACTAGCCAGTGGCAAAGTGGAAGTCTAACTTTTTTTTAATTAAAGAATGCATCATTGCATTAAGTCATGAGCATTAACTTATCAACTCACTTTTGTTTCAATACTAGCACGACATTGTACCAGTATGTGGACACAAACACACTTTTTGTCATAGAAATATGAGAACAAAAACAGCTAGTTGCCAGGGAGATACAGCACTACATGCCAAGGGGCATAAGGTTACAATACCTCCAAGGTACAACAGCAAATGCGGCATATCAGACACAAGCCAATGAGACGGAGAGGCTCTCTTGCCAGCCAATGGAGGCAAATTGGAAAAGCCGAAATAATTTATCAACATTAGGACTGTGAGAGGGAAACACCAACACAGTCTTAAGCTATGGAAAATGACACCTGAGGCGAACTGTTGAATCTTGATCGTGCTGAGCTTATGTCTTTACCTGATATTGTGTTTAGACTGTTTTTGTACTTTATGCTATGGTGAATTTCTTTTATTTTACATTCTATTGTGGGTGTTATGTTTTCCAACTTTGACATTTCTATAGCTTAAGTGTAAAATGGGAGCAAAAAGAGTAATTGTTTGATGCTTAAAAGACAAAACAAAATTCTGCAGTATAGCTGAGCTTCTCTTGGGAATCGTTACAACAATTAAACGGGCATTAGATCACCTCTGTTCATCCTGTACTTGAATGGAGCTGAATGCATAGCAGCATGAGAGCACAACCATAATAATACAATACAACCCAATACAATAAAATGTATGCTGCTGTTTTTTCTCTTAGGACTTTGGAAAGCTCTATTTGTATCTAAACTGTTCCCTTAACAAAATCCCACTGAAGAAGTACAAGAACCCTCTGTATTGGAAACCAGTTATTGTCACTAGAGCCCACATGGCTCTAACAGTCACTCAGGCACAGAAGAGTTAAAAAACCTATGATAATTGTGTGGGTACACCACTTGATCAGAACTGCCAGCAATGACCTTCAGATGATTACAACATTATATGGAACCTGTCTTCCCCTGTGTACAATCCTTCATGAATGGGCTGTCCTGGTCCCTTTTCCAAAGCTACTTGATGATGCTTTGCATATAGTAAATATACGGTCTGCAGCATGATTAGGAAAATATCTTTAACAGAGATACTGGGAGTGCTATGACTTATTTTCTATCTTTCTGTACCTGGGGACTTCTGTTAGCCTCATGTACCAGCAAATGGCTAATATTGTCATGTTTCCCAGAGATACGCATCCTAACAGTCTGGACTGAGATAGATCTCGGTAGGTGAAAGAAATGTGCACATTTTTATGGCATTGTCATCCAAAATTTTTTTGTACTTTTCAGTCTAGGTTCTAGGTTAAATACAGGGGCTAGCATTGCAGAGCATTCTCTAAAAATGTTATATATAGAATCCTTAATCCCTCAAAAGCAAGGGAGATCCCGCCACAGAGCTTATAGTATAACAAAAAATATATCTCAACCACATATAATTAAAGTATTACAATATCATTTTAATCTCATATGAAAAATATAATATTGAGGAAACCCAGGAGCTGTATTATATGGTAATTAGTAATTGCTACTCCAATCCCTTGTGTGTAGAAAATATTCTAAAAATGCTTCAAATGATTCAATAATTTCTGAGTCACTGACCCAGAATACGTATGCAGATTAGGATAGTCAGAGGTCCTTATACATAGTGTATACTTGTTCTGGCTTGATAAATTAAGTGATTCCTCTGGACACTGCAGTATTACTTAATACCACGGGATTGTGGTTCTATCTGGTGACCCCTAGATCACTGCTGTGTTCTACAATAACGTAATAGCCGGAGGATGGAAGGCAGGCATCCAACGCTGCCGTGAAGTGTCCAATGCCAAAGATTTTGATGGTGTCTTTTTACACACACCCTATATGATATTTATTTTGTTTTCAAGCTTGAATAGGCGACTGTCTGATCTCTTAGAAGGTTTAGATTTAAAGTTTTATTGCTTTATGTTTTGGTCTGCTCCTATCCTGGTAGCTGGCTTTTATCTTTGCACATAAGCTAATATAAGTTTAACTACCTCCCGGCCAGCCGCTGTGTATACACGGCCTGCCGGGAGCTTCTTGGATGTAACTGGGCGCGCGAGCGGGAAATCCCCGCTATTTGAAAAGTGTCATTGGGCGGGTCTTTTCTGCCCGTGCGTGCCCGCTAGGGGGCGCGCGTGAGCAGAAAAAAAAATGCCATCTGGCGACGGCAACCCGCCGATGCAGCAGTGCCGTACGTCCGTTTTTTTACAACGAGCGGACGGCAAGTGGTTAAGGAAACATTATTGACATTTTTTCCCCCCATTATGTTAGGAAACAATGATTATTACCCATATTTTTGGTAAAATATAAAGGACGGGGTCACGTCGGGTAAACAGACACCAAACATGTCATGCTTTAAAATTGCGCGCACCCGCGAAATCGCAAAAAACTACCATACCCAAAATTGACCACAGGCGACGCTATAAAAGCTTTTACAGCTCATCAGTTTAGTGTTATCAGTGATTGATGACCCTAGAATGATTGCTCTCACTCCAACGTTCGCGGCGATATGCAACATGTGCGGCGCAATTCCCGGGACCTCATACAAGCGATCCGCCGGCTCTGTAGCCGGCAAATCAATTGTATATTAACGGGCATTGCTGCCTGTTTTCAAATAACGGGCATTTCCCACTCGCGCGCGCCCAGCTGCGTGTGCGAAGGGGCGTGGCTGAGCGGACGTCTAAAGATGCTCGCTCAGATCTAGAGAGCTCCTGGCCGGCCGTTTTTTTACAACTGCCGGGAAGTGGTCAAACTTCCCGCTGGCTCCGCCCCCTGCTATGCGGCCGCTCGCAAGGGACGGAACCCGGAAGCCGCCGAAGACACAGCGGGGATCGCGGACAAGGTAAGACCTGTACACTGTTTTCCCGAGTGTGGCTCGGGGTTACCACTTTGTTAACCCCGATCCACACTCGGGAATACCAATGGCAACGAGGGGCAAAACCCCCCCAAAGTTCCTATGCGCTGTAAAACGCCCAGGTGGGAACCATGCCCATAGGCA
>NW_017308422.1:175439-192242 GCF_000935625.1 Nanorana parkeri | reverse complement strand
GAGCGCCCAGTGGCGCGCGCGAGGGGGCGTGGCTGAGCGGACGCCTAAAGACGCCCGCTCAGATCTAGATAGCTCCTGGCCGGCCGTTTTTTTACAACGGCCGGCCGGGAAGTGGTTAAAGTAGTGTTAAACTCTCAAACTTTTATTGCAATAATGAATACAGATCAAACAAATATCTATTGCCCAGCACAGTATTTTTTTAAATTTTTGGTCAAGTGCTTTTGGCCAAGCACTTGTTTCACAGACATTATGTTTCCAAACAGCTGGTTCCAAAGCTCCACTTCCCTAAACTTCCTGTCCAGTACAAGATAACAAGGAGCAGCATGCTCTCCAGCTGTCCATCTACTAGCTTTGAGAAGGAAGATGGAAGAAGGGAGCAGTGTGGAGGCATTTCCTGTGCCTGTAGGGGAAAGGAGTCCCCTTTAAACAGGATATCGAGGCCAGCGATGATTGTGCAGTGCAGTAATATTTTTAAACATCAAGGAGCAGCATCCATTTTAAATTATTTAATCTGCATTTGAAATAGCTTAAAAACATTTTGACATTGATACCACTGTAAGGCTATGAGGTGCAACTGAGGGCGGGGCTAAATTTAGTACTGTTGTATGTTAATGTACCTCTTAAAGTCTATGTCAAGCCAAAAATGCTTTTGCTGTTTTGTTGCTTTCCATTCTGATGACTGGTGTCACCTGGCATGGGAAGGGAGGGAAAACGTCCCCAACAAACAAACACGATATTGAAAGTGTTTAAAAAAACTATTGTGCCTATACATGATTGTGTCTATCCTTGATAATGGACTGCTATGGATGTGGAGGGGAACCCCTAGGGAAAATCCATACCAGACCCTTATCACGGCATGCAGTCTGGCAAGCAAGCAAAGGGGGGAGCAGCTAGTGTGAGCCTGCTCTCCTCCTGAGCCATAACAGGCCACATGCCCTTCACCGTGGGAAGGGTACTCTGCCAGGGAGGAAACCAGCAAAGCCTCCCTCTTGGCAAGGTGTCATGTTCTCATGATGATGGGTCCAAGGCACTTTCGGAACTACCAGCGTTGCAGCGGTCGCAATTGCAACTGGGCCCTGGCGTTCCGCCTGTTGGGGGGGGGCAGCGAGGGAGAAGAAGCCCCCTCCGAGATCGTGCCGCTCCTTCCCTGCCAAATGATTGCTGCCCATTCCAGCAATCATTTCCTGCCACCCATCATCTACTGCCATGGACGGCATATTATTAATGGGCACAATTAACCATTACAAACAAATACTTTGTAAATAAATGCCGGCTTCCTCGTTAATCCTGTCTGTGCACAAATGCAGATATTGGGTTGACGTTCTCCACAGAACACCAGCGCTACATTTTTAACCACTTGCCGTCCGCCCATTGTAAAAAAACGGACGGACGGCACTTCCGCATTGGCGGGTTGCCGTCGCCAGACGGCATTTTTTTTATGCTCGCGCGCGCCCCCTTGCGGGCACGCATGGGCAGAAAAGACCCGACCTTCCCCAAAAAAGGGTATAAAATTCATTTCAGTACAGCGTTGCATGACGGAATAACTGTCAGTCAAAGTACCGCAGCGCTGAATACTGAAAAATGGCCTGGATGGGAAGGGGGTTTAACACCGCGGATGTCAACTGGTTAAACTGAAGCGGCTGCCTGAAGTCCTGCATTTGCTGGGGACCTCGGCAGCCTTCCTGTTAACCATGTGGTGCCAAGACGGTGGGGGGCCCTTCATGGTTTCTTGCACCGGGGCCCTCAAGGTTCTAGTTACACCACTGGTCCAAGGACCTCTTCCATACATCCCTGGCCCAATGGATGTGGCCATTTTTTGTCAATGATGTCAGCCTGTATCCCCATCCCTTTGTTTACATTTATCTGCCAGCTGGGGAACAGCGTGCACATCAGGGGAAGGGGAGTGCAGTTTCGCATTCTTGTCCTGGGCACTGGAGGACTTTGTCCTGGCACTGCTTCCTCTGGCTGGTGGGATTATTTTGGATCTTCCAGTTCTGCTGGAATAAGACAGTCTGAGTTAACACTTTGTCCCATTGCTTGTTCAAGGACTTTTTCTGAGGCTATGCATCTCATATTCTATGCCCCTATTGGGGCGGCACAGGGATTCAGAACAAAAAGTGAGCAAAAGGCTCCTCAACAAAGTAAAAATAGACTCTAATCCTTTTGTAATATATCCAGAACTGAGAAAACTTCATTTTCTGATAGTATTGTCTAAAGAAAAACAGTAGAACAAGAGCAGAACAAGAAAGTAATAAATACCATTTATAAAGTTAATTACTGTATTTTGCTGTTGTGCCTTGAGATATCACAGTTGACAGGTGCAGTTTTTAGTTTTGAAAATGTATCCTGGGAAATATCTTTGGTGTTTAGACAGCTGAGAGAGAGAGCTACTAACTGTTGTGGGGCCTAACTTTTGTAATAACAAAGAACTTGTATAAAATATCAACAAACTTAAAAATATATGCAATGACAAAATGTCTGCCATGGTTTTGTTTGTATTCCTGACCAATCAAAACCATACTCCTACCTTCATTAAATTTAGCCCATCATAATCATGGGTAATGAGCATGTCATGAAAAATTAACCTTCCAGGAAAATGCATATTAACATGATCTGTGCCAAAGACCAACCTTTCCAATGACGAAGACATTTGCCATTATAACCCTCGCCAATACCAGCAGCAGTATTATAGCCTTCAACAACACCATTATAATTCCTAGGAGCACCAATCTAGCCTTTAGACGACTCGTAACAACACACTAGAGGTACTGTTAAAATCTTCCATGAGCATTGCTATAAATCTTCAGCAGCACTGATATAACTGTCCGGGAGCACTTATAGACATGCTGCACCACTATTATAAATCTTCCAGCATCCAAAAGATAACAAGCAATTATGGTTATAACCCCAGTAACCACTCCATTTTAATAACACAACCATATACAAATGACTGCGCATTACTTACTTGTACTGAACTGATCCATCAGAATGCACCTCAAAGCAGTAGTCTAGACATTTTTTGGGGTTTGGATAGAATTGAGAAGGAATAGAACCTTTGTTACATTTTCATTGCTGGCCCATTGCTTTCCAACAAACACCCATATAGCAGTAAATAATGCTTTGCTTTAGTAGAGTGGGCAAAGGTTAGAGCCACTGTCAGGTAGTAATTGCTGTCTGGAGTGTGGGTTGAGTTCCATTGTATGTATGTGTGAGGAGGGCAAAGGGGCAGCAGGCTGCATTTTATGAGGGGGGCAGTTTGCTGCATTGTGTGTGAGGAGGGGCTGCATTGTATGTGAGTGCAAGAAGAATAAGGAGCCACATTCTGGAATAGGAGGGGGAAGTGGAACATAATAACTGTATAAATACAATGCCACACAAGTACTTGATAAACCTAAACAATGCATGCCAGTCATAGGTCTTGGTATGTGAAGGCCAGGGTCTAGCAGCACTAGAATAATAAAAAAAAAACATGGTGTGTGTTGTGTTAAGGTAGCACATTCATATGAAATTCCTATGCTCCTTGGCTCTTTCTAGCAGCAATAATTCCCTGTGAATGGTGCATGACCAGCGTATAGCGAATGCTTTATAGGTCAGCCCCTATGTGTGCTGTGCCACACATTGCATTCCCCAGATTCTGTGCCACACATTGCATTCCCCAGATTCTGTGCCTGGTCTTATGCCCTGTAGTTGCATATGGGTCAACAGGAGGAACTAAGCACAACAGAGGGCACAAGACTATTTTCCCTTTAGGTACTGTACATCTATAAGATTAATATATTAAATGCTGCAAGTTGTTAAAACTAGTACATTCCCCAGTATATTATTTACACCATATATGTTCCCAAGCACTTAGATTTTTAAATTCTTTCTGGTGCCAGCTCTAGGTCCCTAAGAATACCTTATCTGCTGTCAGAGAATTCCAGCAGGGTCACAAGGGACAGCATAGTCTCCAGTAGCTGTAAATTGGTTGGGAGAAGGAAAGAGGTAGGAGTAAGGGATTGGTTGCCATCCTAGGCTGTGTGCAAGGGTGGCTCCATAGGACCCTGCAGGGGAAAGGCGCCACCCGGAAACTGGAAAGTGGGGCTAGTACTAAGGATATCAGTTGAATCAAGAGGAAAGAAGAACTTTTAAAGACCAAAAGGCAGACGTGACAAAGGTGATTTAGTCAGCATTTCAATTAGCGTAAAAACATATTTACTTTAATATTACTTTAATTTACTTTACTTGCGTCTTATGTCACAACTGGGCATGGATGAAACAATTTCTTGCAATTTCCGTCCACAAAAAGCATTTTTGGTAGATTAACAGGTATTCTTTTCATACTTGTAGGATCTTTAAAGTAGTAATAAAGGCAGGGCATTTTTTTTACCTTAATGCATTCTCTGCATGAAGGTAAATAATGCCCAGTACCTTTCCGTGTCCTCCATCCCCTCCACACTTACCACCGTTGTCACCGCCGCCGGTCCCCAAAGAGATCCTTCTTTCCCAAACTTCCCGGTTGGTGGGGGGGAGGATACTGATAGCAGAGGAGCCATAGGCTCCTTTTGCCATCAATTAACCTGTTGGATGGAGAGGAGGAGCATGGCCTGCTGCAGAGCTGTGTGTGTCTAAGGACGGACACAGCTACTGTGGGCACAGCTGGGGACACGCACTGGTGCCTCCACATCAGCTGCTTAGGAGAGAGTGTCACGGGGGACCCACTAGAGGTATTAAAAACATTTTTTTTTAAAGAACAAAGGATATGCTTTCAACGTGGGCCTCCCATGCGCATGAATAAAAAATAGTTAAAGATTTAACGTCACTTAAAGTGATAGGGAATATAAAAGGAATATAAGGAATAAAACATGGTGTTTTTTTCCCGCTAACATAGAGTGATTTATTTGTTAACTTGTTTACTTAGATGGCTTCAGAATGCTTGCATTGTAGTGGCCTATCTCCCTCTTTGCCCCTTGACAGTTAAAGGAGATAGAATTTTATGACAAAGCAGTGTTTTTGCAACACTGTCAGGTCTTCACTAGCCTAGCAAATGACAGATAACCAGCTGGAAGTCGATGTGTTTGGCTCTCAGCAACTTTACTGTGACCATGACTGTTAGAAACATCCTGGTCACAGCAAGGGAACAGTATACGTGAACATGCTATAAAGTAGATTTAAACCCTAACAGCATGGCACATAGATTGCTCAAATTCTATGTAATTAAATGATTGCCATTTAAAAAAAAAAACAAATACTGTTTTCATTTTTTTGGCATCAGTACTCAGTGCTGCTGATCTCTTTCAACCACTTTCTTTATACAATGTGCTGAACCAGCTACCTGATAATGACAATGACAATGCCTGCACAACGTCTGTTGGCAAAGCTGCTTGTAGCCTCCATAATGGGCACATATGATAGGGTGACTGTGCAGGGCACAATTAGCAGACAATTGTCAATAAGAGGCAAGCACCAGAACAAGGACCTAATGAAACCTGATCAAACAAATATAAATTGCTCGGCAAAGTATGTCTTTACATTTTTGCCCAGGCACTTACAGTCGACATGTTTCCGAACAGCTGCTTCCAAGTCTCTCAGCTCAGCTTCCCTGAACTTCCTGTCCAGTACAAGATCACAAAGGACAGAGAAGTCCCCAGCAGATGTCCATCTACTAGCCTGGAGAAGGGAGAAGGAAGGAGAGGGGAGCATGGAGGAATGGATTGTCTTTGCTTGCTCTGTCTGTGTGTTTGTGGAGGCACACTCCTTACTAGCACACACAAGGGTATCTCCATCTTGCAAGGGAGAGGAGCCACCCTAAAACAGGAAGTCAGGACCAGTGCTCAGGGGTCCAGCTGATTCTGCAGGAAACTAAAACTTTTAAACATCAAGGAGCAGCATCCATTTTAAGTGATCAGCATTTGAAATAGCTTAAAACATTTTGACTTTAATATCACTTTAAAGAAAACACATCTGTTCAGGTTATAGGAATATCAAAGAGTTAGATTGCAGCTGTAAAGAATTGTGCATGCTAGCACCTGAGGACTTGTCCCAGGCTGTAAGTGATTGGCAGACAGCTGGAACACAGTGTTCCGTATTCAATTTTCTTGTACCCCTTTATGAATTCTGAACGTGCTTATGATTAACTAGATTACTTCCTCAGAACCGTACAGCGCTATACTCTCCTGGCTCCTTAAGTCCTTCTCTGACAGAAATAGAATAATATAGTTCCTACACAGCGAAAGGCGCCAGGAGATGCTGTACATTTGCCAAACCTGCACATAGAATCTGTACAGAAACAATGACTTCCTCCATCCTGCTACACATATCAATTTTGCTATTGTTATACAAGGACAGAACATTTTCCCCAAGGTTATAATAAGAACTAGCAGTTTGTCCAGAGTCCAGTATTTATGGGAATATTTTACTGAAACTGAGATTTCAGTGCAGATGTGACTATCCATATATGAGTGCTCCGTTATTTCAGTAGGCTTTGAGCTATGTTAGATGTGCTTACATAGATCATTGCTGCCACTTAGTGGTAGCAAAGGATAATTACGAGACTGCACTAGACATGACTCAGCCTGTGTTGAGGATATATACAGGGTTATTCACTAAAGGGTGAAGAGTTTGGGGAAAGCAGGAGAAGTGAACAATCTAGGACAACATAGCTGAACTGGGAAGTGAGCTTGGAAAATCTTTCCAATTCAGCCAGGGGCTGACTGGCAACTTTTAGCCCAGGGGGCAAGTACAACCCAGAGGCCCATGGTGCAGCAACTTGGCTCCCCTGCCGCTCTGCCTCTTCCCCCACCTTCTCACCGCCCCTGTCTGCCACTTTTGCCATCCATGTAACAGTAGTGTGAATGTATTTATCAGTTTAGGAAATCTAAAGCACACTGGTAGTGGAGGGATGCCTCGTCAGGGCTGTGAGGGTGCATTACTGCTGGGACCCTGGTAGTTCTGCCACTAACTCAGAAATACATTGTACAGCATTGCAGAATGGCATTGGCTATAGAGAACTACAATTCCCAGCAATACCATTATACAGCCATGCAGAACAGCATCAGCTATAGCGGACTATAAATCCCAGCAATACATTACACAGCAATGCAGAATAATATGAAGCGGCATACTCTGTTGCTCTGGGTTCTCCCCCTGATGTTTCCAGGGTCTCAGGTGGGCTGTGTGGGCTCTCACAGGGGTACAGAGAGTTTCACGGGTGCGTGTGTGTGTGCAGCAGAGGTGGCTCCCTAATTAGGCTCTCAGGTGGAAAATGCGGACTGTCAGGTGGTCAGTGCGGGCTCTCTGCTGGTCAGTGTGGGATCTGTGGTGGCCAGTGGGGGCTCCCTAATAATTAGTGGTGGCTCTGTGGTAGCTCCCAGTTGGGTAGTGGGGGCTCCACTGTGGCCAGTGGGGGCTCCCTGGTGGTTAGTGGGGGCTCTGTGGTGGCCGGTGGAGGCTCGCTGGTGGTTAGTGGGGGATCCCTAGTGGTTAGTGGTGGGATCCCTGGTGTAGGGTGACCATTCATCTAGAGCTGCAGCTAACGATTATTTTCAAAATCGATTAGTTAACCGATTATTAGGTTCAATTAACAGGTTAATCGGGATAAAAACAAATGGCTCCAGTGATGGGACTACTAGTTTGTATTGAGTGTAGTCCATCACAGGAGCAAGCTTGGAGCGGTGGAAATAAGAAAAAAAAGTGTGGTGTGCAATATAGTGAAATGGAAAGTGTAAAATTATACAGCAATCAATGCAAAATGGCAATAGAGGAATACAAATACCAGCAATAGTACATTATAGCTGGTGGTATTCTGCATTGAGCTGTATAATGTATTGCTGGGATTTGTTGTACTCCTCTATAGCTGGTGGAATTCCGCATTGCGCTGTATAATGTATTATTGCTGGGATTTGTAGTCCTCTATACAGCGCAATGCAGAATACCACCAGCTATATAGGAATACAACAAATCCCAGCAATACATTATACATACAGTGTATAATGAATCGCTGGGATTTGTAGTCCTCTATAGCTGATGGTATAGTATACAGCACAATGTACCATCAGATATAGAGGACTACAAATCCCACTATCCCAGCAATATATTATAGAGCACCATGTGTGGGAAAGTGCAGGCTTACCTGAACAGTCTTCCAGCAACTTGCTTCTGAGATCGGGCATGTTTGTTGGAGGCTGTCATTCCCTCACGCCTGGTGGGTCTGGCAGTGGCAAGCATGAGGCGGGGAGGAGGTGCGGGTCTGGTAGCGGCAAGCGTGAGGCGGGGAGGAGGTGCGGCATGTGGAGCGTGGGTGTGGGCCGGCAGGTCTGGCAGTGGCAAGCGTGAGGCGGGGAGGAGGTGCAGTATGCGGCATGTGTGAAGCCGTGAACACGGCCAACTAATCGAAAGCTGATTAATCGATGATTGAAAATGTTGACAACTTTTTCAATCATCGATTATAATCGACTTAGTCGATTAGTTGTTGCAGCCCTACATTCATCCCCGATTTTCAGGGACCGTCCCCGGATTGAGGAGACGGTCCCCAAACAAATGCTGCCCCAGGAAACATAAAATAAACCATTTTTTTTTTTTTAATACTCACCTGATCCCGGGATGCACTGACAAGCGCTGCCTCCCGTCTCCCACGCTGTTAGAAGCTGCATACAGAGCGTGCTGGTTACTACTTAAACCTGGCGCGCTGTGTGCCGCTTCTGAGAAGATACGCTGTTAGCATAGCGAGGAAGCCGGCTGCGCATTTTGCATCGATCCCGCTACGCTAAAAGCGTATCTTCTAAGAAGCTGCACACAGTGCGTCGGTTTAAGTAGTAACCAGCACACGCTGTATGCAGCTTCTAACAAAGTGGGGAGACGGGAGGCTGCACTTTTGGTGGATGCAGGGTTCAGGTGAATATTTTTTTTAAAAAAAGGTTTATTTTATGTTCCTAGGGATAAAATGTCCCTGTTCTGCGATCAGAGGCCGCTCGGTCCTCAAAAGGCCCCAGCGGCTGTCTTACTCCCCTTTTGTTCTTTCCCATACCCGGTCCTCCCCTCCTTCCTCATTTCCATGTCCTCTTCCTTTAATTCCCCTGTTATTATCCCTATACTGATTTGTGCTGTTTGACCCCCGTCTTATCTGTACCAGATGTCCCGGGGTAGTGGTCCGTAAATCCCATAGGCCTCGGCCCCACGATACCCAGGCATCGGACCTGATAAACCCTCCCCTATGATGCTCCATTCCATGTTAATTTGGGTCTTTCTCTACAGATTACAGCGCCTGCTTAGATGGCCGCGTCTGCCTGATCCAGCCTGGCTGGACCAGGTAGACGCGGCCTGGGCATGTTAGAGGGCCGCCGGCTGGGGCCTCCCGAGCACCCCCTTGAGGAGCAGCGGCCGTGCCGATCACAGAGTCGCATTGGATGCAGCGGGCGGGCGGCCGGGTGCAGGTGGCAGCGGTGGTGAAGGGGCCGTTCGTCACGGCATGGGAGAGGCCCGGGGTGCAATTGCCACCCTGCCCACTGGCCCAGTCAGCCCCTGAATTCAGCTATGTTGTTCACTTCTCCTGCCTTCTCCAAACTCTTCACCTTTTAGTGAATAACCCTAGTATACTGGCTCTCTTCCTGAAAATGCTACTTCGCTTACCTCAATATGATGTATTGGCTTCAATACTCTCACTGGTATGGAACACATACAGATGTGGAATTTTGATCCAATCAATCTGATCAAACCTTCCTGTATTGTTGAAGGTTAGTGACTCAAAAATGACTTGAAGCCACAAACAACAAGGCAATTAGCATTCTCAGAAGGAAGTTGGCAAAGGCAGCCTTTTTTATTTTTAAAAGCACAGATTTCCTTTACAGAGAACCTGACATACACTATATTGCCAAAAGTATTGAGACGTCTGCCTTTACACGCACATGAACTCTAATTGTATCAGAGTCTTAGTCCGTAGGGTTCAATATTGAGTTGGCCCTATTATATTGAGTTGGCAGCTATAACAGCTTCAACTCTTCTGGGAAGGCCGCCCACCAGATTTAGGAGTTTGTCTATGGGAATGTTTGACCATTCTTCCAGAAGCGTATTTGTGAGGTCAGATACTGATGTTGGACGAGAAGGCCTGGCTCGCAGTCTCCGCTCTAATTCATCCCAAAGGTGTTCTATCAGGTTGAGGTCAGGACTCTGTGCAGGCCAGTCAAGTTCCTCCACCCCAAGCTCGCTCATCCATGTCTTTATGGACCTTGCTTTGAACAATGGTACTCAGTCATGTTGGAACAGTGAGGGACCATCCCCAAACTGTTCCCACAAAGTTGGGAGCATGAATTTATCCAAAATGTCGTGGTATGCTGATGCCTCAGGAGTTCCCTTCACTGGAACTAAGAGGCCAAGCTCAACCCCTGAAAAACAACCCCACGCCATAACCCCCCCTCCTCCAGACATTACACTTGGCACAATGCAGTCAGGCAAATACCGTTCTCCTAGCAACCGCCAAATCCTGACACGTCCATCGGCTTGCCAGACAGAGAAGCATGATTCGTCACTCCAGAGAACACGTCTCCACTTCTCTAGAGTCCAGTGGCGGCGTGCCTTACACCATTGCATCCGACGCTTTGCATTGCACTTGGTGATGTAAGGTTTGGATGCAGCTGCTCAGCCATGGAAACCCATTCCATGAAGCTCCCTACGCACTGTTGTTGTGCTAATCTGAAGGCCACACAAACTTTGGAGGTCTGTAGCTATTTACTCTGCAGACATTTGGCGACTTCTACGCACTGTGCGCTTCAGCATGAGCTGACCCCGTTCTGTCATTTTACGTGGCCTACCACTTCGTGGCTGAATTGCTGTTGTTCCCAGTTGCTTTGTTATAATACCACTAACAGTTGACCGTGGAATATTTAGTAGCAAGGAAATTTCACGGATGGACTTATTGCACAGTTGGCAACCTATCACGGTACCACGCTTGAATTCATTGAGCTCCTGAGAGCGACCCATTCTTTCACAAATGTTTGTAGAAGCAGTCTGCATGCCTAGGTGCTTGATTATATACACCTGTGGCCATGGAGGTGATTGGAACACCCGAATCCAATGACGTGGAGGGGTGTCCCAATACTTTTGGCAACACAGTATAAGTAAAAAAAAATCAAAATGAATTGAGCCAAGATGGTAAGTATAACAACCAGGCAACTGGCATTATCAGAAGGAGAGTCTAGGAACTGGTAATTGGTATGTTTTTAAGAAAACATACCATTTACGCACAGCAGCATAATAAAGATAAATATGTGCAGAGTGATAAACATAGTGCTCAAGCAGAATAGTTGCATTGGTAAGAATGACTGGCAAGAGGCTGCATTCCTGCCCAGAGAAACCGTAGCATTATCAAGGCATCATTAAAAGATTGCATGCAAGGTAGTAAAATAACAACGTCCTGCAAAACCTAAAATTATTAACCAAATCTAATGCAAAGTTGCATGGACTAGGTTGTGTCTGAGAAGGTTCTCATTTATCCAGGTCATGGTGTATTTGTACAAAAATAAATCAAAGCGACTGGACTGGTATTTATTTTATTTTTTTTAAACGTTTTGCTGCTCATCTGTCTAGCTTTCTCAATTCAGAATGACTCTTTTGTATAAGTCATTCTGAATTGAGTAAACTTGTCGGATGACCAGCAAAACAACTACAAGAAAAAAAATACAGCAAGTGCAGTTGCTTTGATATATTTTTTATAGATATGGACTAGGTCTATTAAGGGATAAAAGACTATCAATTTCAAGCTGTAATTGATGTATATGTGTAGAGCTCACCCCCGAAGGAACCGCTGAATATGAACTAGGGTTCTCCTACCTGTTTGTCAAACACCGGGCCCCTTACTCACATCCAGCAACACCAACACTCCGGAACAGAACAGGCTCAAGTCACATGGTCTTTTTACCATTTATTTGCACAGGATCAAACAGGAGAGAGGGTTTGGGATTTGTAGGATACCCAGGTATTAATTCAGAGGACTCTGTATTCTTCAGTAGCAACGGCTAGAATTGGTAGCACAATGGTCCTTTAAGAGCGACCAGCAATATACAGTAGCTCAGGGAACAGCCAGGACAGTCCAGGACCCTGAGAGAGAACTATCTCTGGACTTCTAAGGCGACAACTGGCTGCTCTTCAGTAAACTCCCTGGGAATAGAGTGAGGGATCTCTTACAGGGATCCAGATGCTAGCTCTCACCAGCTCCTCTGCAACACTCCTCGATAAGTAGATTCCACCTCCAGCCCAGCTTCCATCAGGTTTTCTTGCAGCTGCATCTGAAGTCTCTGGGCCCTCAGCATCTGCCACTTGCTGAGGTGCATACCAGATATCCAGTAGTATCTTCTGCTTCTAGGCCCCCAACACCTGCTATGTGCTGAGGCCCAAGCAAAGCATCTGTAGTATCTTAGGCCTCTAGGCCCCCAGCACCTGCCACTTGCTGAGGCCCAGGCCAGGCTTCTATATCATGCAGGCCTCCTCCCATGGAGGGCCCCTGGGGCATAGAGAGCCCTGCAAAGTGTCCCCAAACCTTTTATCACCTGCCCTCAGCCATACCTCTGAGTCATCCTGCTCAGGGATTGGTTAGGGTCAGGTGCACAGTCACAGTCTGAGGATGGATCCCCCCTCACTGTATGCTGTGTCCCCAACCCAGCAACAGGAGGAGCAATCAATCCAGCAAACTCAAGGACACTTGTAAAATGCAAAACTCAGAATAAACAGCATCTAGACTGATTACAGTGCAGATATACACTAAATTTGATAGCAACATACCAGAGGGTGCTACATATGACATAGACAAGAGGGTCACTACTGTTATCAACATGCTGAGGAAATGTGCTGGCTAATATGTCAACATTTCTATCCCCAAGTTTTTTTTTTTCAATTCCTCTTTTATTGAAACATGTATATAAACATATTCAAAATACAAAATGTGCAAGGTCACCTGTGTCAAACAGTGTATAGACACCAATTATAAAAGGACACATCCTTATACAATAAAGAACCACATCAAGTTATCAGATAGACTGACAAAACCATCAAGGTCCTGGGATAATCCTGTGCCTACGTAGCACTGCAGCACTCGTTTGTCACAAGGAGGCTAAGCCTCCCAAACGCTCCAATGCAACTATACATACAGTAATAACCAACATATATAGCTCTCTGGGACCTCGGCACCCCACCTTCTAGAACATGCAACTGGTATCATACTTCTCCCACTGAATAATGCCTAGTGGAGGAACAAAGGCCCCCGTTCTGTGTGGCTTCCCACAGGACTGAGAGGAAAGTAGACATACAAAGAAAGCAGGAACACAATGAGCAGGGGAGAGAAACACCCATCATGGCTGGGGCCCCTGGGTGCCAACTATCGCTCCACCAGCTGCAGTCCCCCCAGAGGCCACTGGTGGGAGGCATTCTTGAGAATAGGCAGGGGACATAGTATAGGCTGACCACGGCATCCATGTATCCCCAAGTTTTAATGTTTTAGTTTTTTACATTTTTAAAAACATTTCAGTTTGTTATTGTTTTAAGAAACAAAATATTGTCTTAGTAGGTATCTATCCATTGAATTCCACCTTAATGCTTCTTAATTTGAATGATTGTGGAACACTATTTGGATGTTTGACCCACAGAGTATAACTTTGACCAAGTTTCCACATTTCAGTTTGGCAAGGTCACCCCAAGCTGGTTAACATGTCGTAGTTTAATTCCCCATTTTTACATTAAGGTAATAAATGCTGCTGCAGAGAGGAATGATTTATCAATGCTCCTGGAAGGAAGGGGAGGGGTGATATGACACAGATATCTATTATATACAGCTGATGAATGATATTCTGTCTGTGATGTACCTCTGACAGATGCAATAATATGCCTTTAATATGCATGCCACAACTGTGTGATATTACATGCTCTTGCTGGGTGATAAAATATATTGCATTACTGCCAGGCTATAATAAATGCTGCTGCTGGGTAATAACATATGCTGCTGTTATATGGTATAGTATCCTAAGAAGATAAACAAGACCGAGTGCTTTTTTTTCTCGTGTAACAAAGTTTTATTATCTAATAAAGAGTACTAAAACAAGTCAGGTATCCACACTTTTGAAAATCACACTGGTGCTTATCAAATATATCATGCACCAGCTCAGAGCTTTTAGATCTCAATTCATACATCCCTACGAAATGCTGGATGTAGTTGGTGGTATGACATTCAACCATGGCTGATGTATTTCCTGGGCATACCCCCTTTATCAGAGCCTTCAGCATGAGCTCTGAGCTGGTGCATGTTATATCTAATTAATGTCAGTCTGCTTTTTACTTTATGTCAGTCTATTGTTTTACTTCTCTGTCTTGTTTATTTTTTTTTGCTGCTGGCCCCTAGTGGACTATTACTTGCTGATTTATGTGTGAAGACTTTATGTGGAGAGCTCTGGATTCATTATATTTGGTATATCCTTTTTCTGACCAATATAATATGTAGCTTTTGGGTGATATCAAATGCGCAGCTACATCCAAATAAAGCATTTTCCATTATTTCTTCCATGGTAAGTTTGCCCACCAGTTACAGTGCCCCCTTTGGTTAATTGAGCCACAACTTATATGCGGCTTGTAAATTAAAGTGGGTCTCCATTGGGTATGGCTCCGGCTGACTAAAGGTCAGAATGCGCTCTACTGAGTGATATAATAAGGGCTCAAAGGACCTCATTACTAGTTTACTGAACAAACAAATTTCACACTTTAACCCCTTCATGACTGAGCTTGTTTTTAGTTTCTGTTCGTAAATGACTGACACACTTTTGACATTTTTGCTGTGTGATTCTTCCACGTCAGTAATATACTTTCTTACAAAGTGCACCCACACATATTATATATTGTTTTTTAGAGGACAGATAGGGCTACATATTTATATCACATATGTGTGTCTAACGCCTCACTTAGGACAAATAAAATATAAAAAAAGAGGAAAAAAACGTTTAAAAAAAAACACTTTTTCCCCAGTTTTGATTTGGAGTATTTTTTTTACAAAACCAGCACAGCTAAAAAAATGCAATAAATACATTCATTTATTTGTCCCTTATTTTATTTTTTACACATTTTTTTATTTTTTTTACACTTTTCACAATTTTTTTTTTTTTTTAAACTTTTCACTTTTTTTTTTAACTTAAAAATGTTATTTTATTTATTTAATTATATCAAGCAGATTTTGTGAATTAATCTCACTGTTACTGCATGATAAATTAATAAATTTTTGGTTATTATCAGGCTGCTTCAAACTTCAGAACAGCCGATAATAAGTTAGTGACACTGATCCTGCAGCAGTTCAGGATTCAGCTGTTACTAAATGTTTTCTGATTGTTGCAACAACGATCAGCAAACAAACATTCTTCTTCCAGGAATAGATACATTGTAGGAATAGACACATTTTGTATCTATTCATGAAAGAAAAAAAAAAAAGCCAGTATAGCTTGAGAGAGATATCTCTCGATCTATACGAGCTGTCAGAATGCCGGCAAAAGCCGGCATCTGTGTCCGCTTTGCTTTGACTCTCAGACACCCGATATTAAGGTATCGGGTGTCTGAAAAAGGTTAACCCTTTCATTAATGAATGCCTCTGTAGTAAGGGCATCCATTAATGAATGTTAAAAGCTGATTCTCAGCGATTAACAGCCCTCTAAAGCAGCAAATAACTCGTCACGTACAGTGTACGTGACAAGTCATTTGGTCCCTTTGTGGCTGGATGTACAGTGTACGTCTCCCGTCACGAAGGGGTTAAACAGCTGAATCATCAGCAGAGTAGATTTTCTGATATTTGGTCATCACTGATAACAATCATATCCAGTACTTTTGAGGAATACTACAGGGAAAACAGTAGCATTTCAGGATATTTAAAGCAGATCATCAGGTTTATAGGATTACATTAAACAAGCATTTTAAAAATTAAAAATACAGCTCTCTCTGCAGTGCTCACCTTCTCTCCAGGGCTGTTACCTGCATAAACGCCACTCTGGCACTGGTCCTCTCCTGGGTTAAATGACATACAGTGTCATTCAACCCATTTCCTATGAGCCCAGGGTGTTATGGACACACTTCCTAGAGGTGCGTCAACCTGGGCTCACCGTACAATGTTTCAGAAAACCATAGGGTCAGCGCCTCTCTCTAGTGTTTAAGGCCGCCCACCACCACCACAGGGAATAGAATTTAGGACATCAATTGAGTTCTGCTTTAATCTCTTTAATACTTATTAAAATTGTAAATATTATTTACATAGCTGGCAAGTTTAATACTGTCAGGCAGAGCAGGAAAAATATCAACTCAGTAAATTATCGTTTTCATATCTTGTTTCCTTAAATCCCAGTTGGCTCTCAAATGATCCACTACACCTCATGGGAATTATTCACATTTGGCACGTTGTTGAAAGGAAAAAGAAAAACACAGAACATCAGATCTTTAAAATAATTCCACAGAAAACTGTAGATCCCAGGGGAAAGCTGTCTCTATAGTCCTGTTATGACCATGACTGATGGATTCATTGATTACGTGCCTCTTAAAAGCCCCAATAAACACACAGACTGCACAACATGGATTTAAATGGCCACAGAAGCCCTTTTATTAACCAAACCAACGTTAACAGTAACTAAAGTAATAAACAAAATAACACACAAATAAATCATCTTAACGACTGTTGGATCCGACAAGGGGTCTTTGGCTGCCCAACAGACCAAATAAGGCCTCTCCTAAAAACTGTTCCTATGTCCCCAGCCATACCCCAAAAAGCTTGAGGCCAATTACTGCTCAAAATGTTTCCAACAAATACTCACACACACA
>NW_017308422.1:133790-175425 GCF_000935625.1 Nanorana parkeri | reverse complement strand
TATAAAAAAGGACATTGTAACCACTGGAAACCACAAAAATCAAGGGACGGTGAGTTGGATAACCTGCTTTCTCCGCCAACTTACCTGAAATAATGCCGTCCCCCACCCCACCCCTACAGTCCTATCCCATGCAGATCCTCCCGGACACCTGACCCCAACCTATCAGCTTATCCCCTTTTTATTTTTAACCCCTTCTCCACAGACTATTCCTCCCCCCAGTCATGCAGCCCCTCTGTTCATTCTCTCTGGGTCTGTCTTGTCCTATTGGCCATCAAATATACGTCAAACACCTATACAGGAAGATTCTGAAAATTTAGTGTGATTATGAAAATATATGTAGTAAAATAATAAATTAAGAATAATAAGCAGCTTTTTTTAATATACATTAATTAATTACATTTTCTATTTCCTCTAAAATGTCTAATTCTCTAATTTCTTGATGAAACGGATCAACACACTCAAAGGGACAATAGTTGGCTCTGTGTGCTCTAGTTATAAATGCATGGCTTGTATCCCCTTTGTATAGAGGATAATATACATTTTATCAATTTAATTATCATATTATGGACATTCATATGTTAAATTAGAAATGCAGATATTGCATCGCCCTTTCTTCAACAAAAGGTAGAAATATGAACATATATAACAGTCTTACTGAATAGTTAGTATTAGTTTAAAATGAAAAATTGCAATTAATTTAATAGGACTAATGTCATAACTATACAATCAATATAGTAAACATGTTTTCTTGCAATGTCATTAGTGAACGCCTATGTACCATTTCATCTTTGACTTTAAAGCTGAAACTTGGAATGGCCAAAATTAAATTGCCTCTGGCCCATACAATAAAATAAAACTAATTTTGCCTAGATGGGATCTAATAAAAAGGAATACTTGCCTTACTCCAGGGTCCTCTGGCAGCCAAGGCTCCAATCCTCTTCCATCCAGCATTGCAATGTAGATGGGCCCTTGACATTATCATATAGAATGCAAGACCAGTGGTGAACGCTGGTCCAGCATTGTACGTGATGGCGTCAGTAACAGGGGAAGTGACCCAACAGGTTGGAGACCAGCAAGAAGTGATGCCTTTGTGGACTGCTTGTGTTAAGCAGTAGGGGAGGAAGATTGCAGGACTGAAAAGTAGGGAAAATAGTATTTCCTATTCTATAAAGTATAACTTTCTTATGTAGAATTATTTGTAAATATAAATCCTGGACTGCACTGACCTCAAAAGCTTTGGCACTTCCTGTTAGTGTTGAAGCTTGTCCACTCCTTCCTACATTCCCGAGCATTTCGATTGTTCAGTAAGGCAGCCCCTCCTAGTGATGAGCCAGTAGAAATGTTAGGGAGTATGACTTAGTGGCAAGCTCCAATACTACCCAAAAATGTTTGTGCTTTGCATGTCAGACCAGTCCAGTCCATGTAGGCCTTTTGAAACGGCGCCACCACTTTGTGTCTGCACTTTATATTTGCAGTTCTGAAGTTCTGTTTTTCTTTTAGGGACTGAGTCTCTTCCATGTATATGTACCATCCTTTCCTGATGACAACCACATCCTCCATCTCCTGTCTCCCCAGTGAGTCAAAGACAGAAATAGAAACCTAGCAGGGGCACTGTCATAAGAGAATCATGGAGGCTGCCACTGATAAACATTCCTTTGGCAAAGTTTATTCCCTGGCTGCCATCTTGTCTTTAGTGCATTGGCTTTAATGTTGTCTGAGTGTGCTACTTGTAACAAGTATAGAAGTAAGGAGGCTTCACACCTCTCTGACGCTCATTTAAAGTGACACTATACTCAGGAGTTAAATCTTAAAAATACATTCAAGTACCTGAACCATTAACAAAACCGTAGCTTATTTGTGTATCACTCGGCTGTAGATCCTCAAATCATCTCTGAAATGGTGCTTACACTGTCCTTCCTTCTGGATTACTTCTGTTCCCCATGGTCCCTGTGTGTGTTGTAAAGTAGAGCTGATTTGAGGATCTACAGCCGAGTGATACACAAATAAGTTTTATTTTGTTAATAGTTAAGGTACTTGAATTAATTTTGAATATTTAATGCCTGAGTTTAGTGCCACTTTAAAGAATGCTGGTGACTGGTGTTAGGATTTAAAATTGCTGTAAACTCACTTACATTTCATTTAGTCTAAAGTTCACAAAGAGATCTCACCGCTCCGATTCCTCGACTGCATCCCCATCTCAGAGATCCCACAGGTGCAAGCTGAACAAGTGCATGTCCACCTTCAATAGTTTCAACTTAAAAGAATAGTCACACACTGCCCAGATTTTAAAATAGTCAATCCAATGTTTATTTGTTGTAACCCAAATGTGCTTCCCACAGACATCTAAGAGGATTCTTGTTCTATTAGGGAGCATGTCTGTGGTACGCAGATTTGGATTACAACAAATAAACATTGGATTGACTATTTGAAGATCTGGCGGTGTGCGGCTATTCTTTAAAGCTGAAATGATTTAATTCAGTCTTTTAGGCTGCTTTTTGTGAAGTATCCTAAGACACCCAAGTGTTCCATATTGGTTGGTAAATCATGTTTTGACATTTAGGACTGTAACACGTACAGAATTTCAAACTTCTCCTGGAAATTCAGATCATGAATATACAACAATGCAGTCTCTCCCTGACAATACTTATCTCGAATTTACCAACAGACAATCTCATCCAGTGAACATACAACCTCTCTTGAAGTATCACATCTTATTATGGATATTTATTTTTGAGTGGTATTATCTTTTCAGAAATGGAAAAATAAGTGATAAGATGTACAGATTTCTCAAGAGGATCATCTTTTCCTTAAATAAAATACTGTAGTTAAATTATAAATTTTTTAACACGCTGTCTTCTCTCTCCCATGAATTGCTCACTTACCTGCAGACACAAATTTAAAGCCCCGATGATTGAAGTCAAACGTAACTGGGCAATAGAAATTCTCTCTATAATTGCTGAATGAATCAATAGCAGGCATGAATTAAACAGTAAACACAAAGCCATTCATTACAGGGGAGCAGTACACAGAGTCCTGCAGGTCGAATATATTATAACCTGCAGGCTGTTACCAGACAGCTCCTCTTAAGCTTTGCTTGGTGATTTATGTCCCATGCTGGGAAGTGATGCAGAACACAGAGACAAGGGTAGGAAATCCCACCATCTACCATGCTACAATGATCAAATATATAGCACTGAGATATACCGCAGCAAAACATGAGTTTATATTACTCATAGTGCTAACATAATCTACAGCAATTTGCAGAGTATATAGAGCAATGCATGTCAGTGGCTGCCTCCACAGGAGCTCACAATTTAATGTCCCTACTATATATATATTTATGATACTGTTTATATATATATTTATATATAGACAGTATCTCACACAAGTGAGTACACCGCTCACATTTTTGTAAATATTTTATTATATCATCTCATGTGACGACACTGAATAAATTACACTTTGCTACAATGTAAAGTAGTGAGTGTACAGCTTGTATATCAGTGTACATTTGCTGTCCCCTCAAAATAACTCACACAGCTGTTAATGTCTAAACCGCTGGCAACAAAAGTGAGTACAATGTCCAGTGAAAATGTCCAAATTGGGCCCAATTAGCCATTTTCCCTCCCCGGTGTCATGTGACTCGTTAGTGTTACAAGGTCTCAGGTGTGAATGGGGAGCAGGTGTGTTAAATTTGGTGTTATCGCTCTCACTCTCTCATACTGGTCACTGGAAGTTTAACATGGCACCTCATGGCAAAGAATGGCCTAGGCTATAAGAATATTGCCAAGACCCTGAAACTGAGCGGAAGCACGGTGGCCAAGACCATAAAGTGGTATAACAGGACAGGTTCCACTCAGAACAGGCCTCACCATGGTCGACCAAAGAAGTTGAGTGCAGGTGCTCAGCATCATATCCAGAGGTTGCCTTTGGGAAATAGACATATGAGTGCTGCCAGCATTGCTGCAGAGGTTAAAGGGGTGGGGGTCAGCCTGTCAGTGCTCAGACCATACGCCGCACACTGCATCAAATTGGTCTGCATGGCTGTTGTCCCAGAAGGAAGCCTCTTCTAAAAATGATGCACAAGAAAGCCCGCAAACAGTTTGCTGAAGACAAGCAGACTAATGACATGGAGTACTGAACCATGTCTTGTGGTCCGATGAGACCAAGCTAAACTTATTTGGTTCAGATGGTGTCATGCGTGTGTGGCGGCAACCAGGTGAGGAGTACAAAGACAAGTGTGTCTTGCCTACAGTCAAGCATGGTGGTGGGAGTGTCATGGTCTGGGGCTGCATGAGTGCTGCCGACACTGGGGAGCTACAGTTCATTGAGGGAACCATGAATGCCAACATGTACTGTGACATACTGAAGCAGAGCATGATCCCCTCCCTTCGGAGACTGGGCCGCAGGGCAGTATTCCAACATGATAACGACCCCAAACACACCTCCAAGACGACCACTACCCTGCTAAAGAAGCTGAGGGTAAAGGTGATGGACTGGCCAAGCATGTCTCCAGACCTAAACCCTATTGAGCATTTGTGGGGCATCCTCAAACGGAAGGTGGAGGAGCGCAAGGTCTCTAACATCCACAAGCTCCGTGATGTCGTCATGGAGGAGTGGAAGAGGACTCCAGTGGAAACCTGTGAAGCTCTGGTGAACTCCATGCCCAAGAGGGTTAAGGCAGTGCTGGAAAATAATGGTGGCCACACAAAATATTGACACTCTGGCCCAATTTGGACATTTTCACTTAGGGGTGTACTCACTTTTGTTGCCAGCGGTTTAGACATTAATGGCTGTGTGTTGAGTTATTTTGAGGGGACAGCAAATGTTCACTGATATACAAGCTGTACACTCACTACTTTACATTGTAGCAAAGTGTCACATTAAATTATATCATAAAATATTTACAAAAATGTGAGGGATATACTCACTTCTGTGAGATACTGTACATTTACAGTATACTATATATGTATATATACACTATATTGCCAAAAGTATTGGGACGCCTGCCTTTACACGCACATGAACTTTAATGTCATCCTAGTCTTAGTCTAGGGTTTTAGAATATTTAGGGTTCAATATTGAGTTGGCCCACCCTTTGCCGCTATAACAGCTTCATCTCTTCTGGGAAGGATGTCCACAAGGTTTAGGAGTGTGTCTATGGGAATGTTTGAAGGCCTGGCTCGCAGTCTTCACTCTAATTCATCCCAAAGGTGTTCTATCAGGTTGAGGTCAGAATTCTGTGCCGGCCAGTCAAGTTCCTCCACCCCAAACTCGCTCATCCATGTCTTTCTGGATCTTGCTTTGTACACTGGTGCGCAGTCATGTTGGAACAGGAAGGGGACATCCCCAAATTGTTCCCACAAAGTTGGGAGCATGACATAGTCCAAAATGTCTTGGTATGCTGATGCCTTAGGAGTTCCCTTCACTGGAACTAAGGGGCCAAGCCCAACCCCTGAAAAACAACCCCACACCATAATCCCACCTCCACCAAACTTTACACTTGGCACAATGCAGTCAGGCAAGTACCGTTCTCCTGGCAACCGCTAAACCCAGACATGTCAATCGGATTGCCAGACAGAGAAGCGTGATTCCTCACTCCAGAGAACACGTCTCCACTTCTTTAGAGTCCAGTGGCGGCGTGCTTTACACCAGTGCATCCGATGCTTTGCATTGCACTTGGTGATATAAGGCTTGGATGCAGCTGCTCAGCCATGGAAACCCATTCCATGAAGCTCTCTACGCACTGTTGTTGTGCTAATCTGAAGGCCACACGAAGTTTGGAGGTCTGTGGCCATTGACTCTGCAGACAGTTGGCGACTTTTGCGCACTGTGCGCTTCAGCATGTGCTGACCCCGCTCTGTCATTTTATGTGGCCTACCACTTCATGGCTGAGTTGCTGCTGTTTCCAGTTGCTTCCACTTTGTTTTAATACCACTGACAGATGACCGTGGAATATTTAGCAGCAAGGAAATTTCACAGAACACCTGATTCGAATGATTTGGAGAGGTGCCCCAATACTTTTGGCAATATAGTGTGTGTGTATATATATATATATATGATGTGTCCTTCAAACAGTTACTGGATGCGTTCTAAAAATCATAAATATATATATATGGTTGGAAAGATAGTAAATCCAAAACTGCCATTGCTCTTGCATTGATTACTTTACTTTATATTTACACAGTGGGCTAACTATTATCATACAGGGGTATCAAAGCATATTCCTTCCATAGGGACATGCAATGAAGGTGACTCAAAAGAGTCTCCCTATATACTAATATACAATGTTATACAGTGTTAGTAGTAACACAAATCAAATAGAGTAAACGTATGTCCCAATGGATCCAAAAAGTATCCTAATAGATCAAATACTATATCCATTTCAATCCCATAGATGCATAAACACAAGTTCACTATAAATCAAAAAAAGAGCTGCTAAATAATATCATCTAAACCAAATCCATACTGAAATGTTGGGAATATATACCTGCTGAATGTAGTATCACTCCTCATCCAGCAAAAGGCAGCCCTCCAATCTGAGCAGCCCACATCTCCCCTCTCTCTCCCTGCTCTATTCCCGCCGCACCAAACCACGCCGTTTGCAGCTAACGGCGCACATCATGTGCGGCTGGGACGGGCCACCAGTCTGCACAACCTGGATGATGCCTATAAATAGGGCAACATCCATGTGCAGACCATCCCCATATGTTGTAGAAAGAGGATACGCCCAGTGATAACCTGCCCCAGGTGATGGAATTGGCTCCCAGGTGCATAGACACATCAGCCAACACAGAGACACCCATTAACCAACAAACGTCCATTAGTAAGTAAATTATACTACATTTGTACACATAAACCAATTCACAAATGGCATTGAATAAACAATTCATCAAATTATGGCCGATTATAAAGAAAGTTATGCATGGAATCAAGGGAATCACCATTTCAAAGTGCTGATGTGAAATAGGTGTAGCCAAAATAATGTGTATAGATATCATAATCCCCCCCCCCCCACACACACAAAAAACAAAAAAAACACAAAACGCATTTCCCTATCCAACTAAGTACTAATGCCCTGTGTTAAACACCCATGAACTATACTCCCATGCTCCATTGAGAAATCCTATATTGGAGACCATGCTGGTGGAAAATGATGACATGAGCTTATTTGTGTATTCAAACATATATTGATCATATGACATATTGGATGGTTGGATTCCCTTCTTCAGCATCATATCTAATTTAATATATTTATCCCAAATGTGTGCCATATAAAATTATCCCATTTGCCTAATGTCTGATATTGTATAAATCTTTCATATATTGTCAAAAATTACTTATATCTCATTTATAGTTATTTAACTAGGTCTCCAGCAAATGTGTTCTGTGGTGTTTCTAGAAAGATGTATATACACAACAGGCATTATTAATACAACAATATAAATCTGCCAGAGCTCCTATCCCTTCTCACGCTTCCCAAAACTAAACTAACTTGGTGCTAGAATTACTTTTTAGGACACCTGCAAGGATCATTGTGCACTTTAATTATTTCATATAGTGTAATTGGCACCCCTGGGTTGTGTGAAGCTGGGGGAAGACAGGAATGCTGTTCTGCAGCTGGCCTTACCACTAACTGCCCTTACTTAAACCGTTGTCAGTTTCTGGCTCTTTTCACCGTTGTGGTTTAACATCATGAAGTTGCTTAAAACTAGAAGTGACATTTTCCCAGTCCGATGGCTCCTGGCTTTATGTGGTTGATTCCCACCAGTGTAATGTGATTATTTCCTCTATTACCAACCTGTCCAAGTGTTTCTACTACCACACACAATGCTTGACTGGATTTCCAGTAGATTTAGAGTTAAAGTAGTACTCCCTTCTAGCTAAAAATCTGAATATTGTTTAAAGTGAGATGATGTTTAAATCACTAAATATATCTAATTAACTACTGTACTTATACTACTTGCTTATAGAGATAAGCTGCTATACCATTCAGTAACTGAATCTAACATTTTATTTCCTTTGTGGTTTTATTCAATAAAACAGTGTGGGGGGCAAAGCACTAAGTGCTGTTACCACGGTGACCGAGCATAATCCATTTTCCACAGTTCTGGCTTTAGTAAAGGGAATTCTGACTGGTTCTTATGGGTCACTGTTAGGGAGTTAATCAGAGGAATTAATAGTTTGCTTATTTTTGATTCTCCTAAATATTTCCAGACTGGTCTGTCTGCTCATACAAAGAGAAGAAAAGCTGGCCACACACCGGATTCCGCTGGGATAGTTTATTGAAACTTGTGCCACATCACCGCTGTCCTGCCCAAGGTCCACCCCCCTAATGCGTTTCACCCAATCACAGGCTTATAGAGCTCTTTATGATTAACCCGGTGATTGGGTTGAACACGTCAGAAGGAGTGGATCTTGTGTGAGACACCAGTGATGTGGCACAAGTTTCAATAAACTATCCCAGTGAAATCCAATGTGCGGCCAGCTTTTCTTTTCTTTGTATGGTCTCATATTGGAGTGAGGACTTGCTCCCACTTGTAAGAACCTGGCTCATTTATTTCTTGAGTTGTGGAAGAGCGGTTCTTTTGTCTGTTCTCCTGGTCTGTCTGTTATTTCAGACAGACCCCAACCTGTCCGTCTATCTACCACTCTGACTGCCTTTCGGCGATCACTAAAGACTCATCTCTTTTGGGAAGCCTATCACACTTCAAACTAGCAGCAGGGCCCTCCTTACCATCTTGTCTTGAATTGTAATTGAAATATCTTCCTTATATTGTAAAGCGCTGTGTAAACTGTTGGCTCTATATAAATCCGGAAAAATAATAATAATAATAATCTGTCCATTATTCCACAATGTGCTCAGAAGTAAACTGTAAACTTTCCTTGGCAAAGTGGCTTCCTATTGCTTCTCTCACTCTGTATAATATGAAGGAGAATTAATCAATGGCAGCCTCCATGATCCTCTGACAGTGTCTGGTTTAGCTTTTTTAGGGCAGCTGCCTCCTCTATCAAGATCAAGCAACACCTTAGCTTAGTTAGTCATTATTGTGCCATGTTTTTGCAGCAAACACTACATTTTTCATTCCAAATAGACAGGCCTGGAGCAAAGAGAGCAAAAAAAATTAGCAGAAGGCCGGTGTGACAGTATGGGACCAGGCCAGGCCAGGCGTAGTTAGAATAAGTTCTAGAATAGTTTACAGTTTACCCCTCATCGGTTAGAAGTGCTCTAAGTGGGAGGGTCTCCTAGGGGGTGGTCCATGGGGAGGCGCAGGAAGATTCCAGTTGGAGAGCTGCAGATGTGGAGTGAGATTACCTCCCACCCAAAAGATATTGTGCCCTAGACTGTGTATTGTGGCTGGGGGCCTAGCACAGGTGACTAATGCTGCAGACTCGGGGACTGGGGTTTTGGTTATTGGGGTATCTTCAAAGACCTGAAAAGCTGGACATGTTTTCTAAGGTTGTGTTATTATATATTTGCTGTGGCCAATTTAACTCCACTTACGTCTAAGTGTAACTGGTGTTTTACATCGCTCCAGATTCTCCCTGCCAGGGGTTCTGTCCTCTCACCTTATTCTACTGGTTTTTATTCTACCGAACTGTTGTAAGTACAGCCTTAGAGCTGCGTGTTTTTACTATTAAATAACATTTTTACACTGTGGAGGCGCTCTCTTTTGTTCCTTTTCTCATAGACTGGTGGTCCATCTAATCTGTCGAGCTGCCTCCATCGTGTTTGCTGTATTTTTACTGCTGGGCTCTTTTTGGATTTGAAGGCGCCGGTATTGTTTTGCAATATGGGAGAAGGGTTAGGGGCCTTTACCCTGTGTAAGCTCTGATAAAGCCAACCTGAAACTTACACAGGACTTTTTAATTTGACTCTGGTAGTGGAACTCGGTGACAGGGGAGTGCAAGGAAAGAACGCATCAACAAAGGCAGGTAAGGGCGGCTATTAAATGAGCCTGCTACTTTTTCTTTTTTTTTACTGATGTGCAAAGTACAGCTTCATCTTAAGTTGTTCAGAATATATTATTGTTTTGACCAATTTGCATTAGCATGATGTTATCTGGCTAACTTAGATTCAAATCGTGCTTAGCAAAGTTTTTCCAGAAAATGCATTTTTCCAGCACTGCTAGACTAAAGACCATTTCATGTTAAGGTTATCGTAAATCAGAGAGAAGTGAGGCTGGCAGCCAGCAGCCATCAGTGGTTAACCTCCTGCACATAAGCCCTTGCTTCCCTGAATTTAGGCTCTGAGCTAGTCCTGACATTGATTTCCGCATACAGCTGCTCCCTGCATCTCATTTTATACACAGCCTGAGCACTCGGCTCCCCCTGGGCTGCATGTATTAGGCTGATGTTACACATAGCCAGCAGTCCGAGGCTTAGATCAGACACTCATTTTGTAGCTTTTTAGAAGGATTACCGAGATTTTCTCTGGCAGGCGTTAAAATCTTAATTGAAATTCACAAGTTAACATTATCATTCAGTGATTTAGGCAGACATACCCATCTATGTAAATGGTTGGGTAGACCAAGGTAGTCCAAGTGGCAATAAAAAAAATATACATAATGCCATAGGGCTTCTAACTTTATATAGGAAAGAATTACAGCTGAGCTCTTACCTATATGTACAGTACAACATTGGCTCGTGTTACTCAATTGTGTTAAATTGAATGCAATAGCTATTTACCAAGCACCTCCTTGTGCATTTCACTTCATCTAAAATACCCAAAATGTGTAATTTTTTTCTGTACTTTCAAAACATATATTTGTGTACACAACGCAATTTCTCATGTTTATAAAATAACCACATTGACCCCTTAGTGACATAGCTTCAGAAAATGTTTTCGCTTCTGGGCTTCTTTTTCATTGAAGGTCCATTTTGCCCTGATAAACTATAGATATTTTACAGGGGAAGGGGGCCCAGATCTAATCAGTGGACATGCTATTTTTTGCTGTAAAGTCTGGTTTAACAATTTCACTTTGTTTTGTTTTAGGTTTGATTAAAGTGTATCTAAAAGGCAAAACATTATTTTTTAGCAAAGACATAGAGAAGAGTTAGAATGCTTGTTATGTGTATTATTTTCTCTTCCTTACTGACCTAAAGCTGAAATACATGCAAATATTAAAATACTCTTCAAATCAGTTGTGCATTAATTAAGAAAATGTAAACATATGTTTAATACTGCTAGCTTAGGTACCTGATAGTTTCCTGCAGACCATAGCTTACATGGTGCATTGCATTTTGGCACCATTCAATACCACTCCAACGCACCAAGCCAGTGAACAGGAGTCAGGATGAGTGATGTTGTCATGGACACAAGCTATGCGAGCTGTTGAATCTGACTTTAAGAGGTGACTTATTTCTTGCTTTTATTTGTAATACATTTACTGATCTGAACAATTTGGAGTGCCTTCTGTCATTTCTTTCTTTGGTCTTAAATCACTTGGAGTGTATATACCTCCTGGGAGAGATAAAGTTACTTTTGCAATGAGAAGTGCAGAGGCTGCACCCTGGATGGGGAGGATTGTTAAGCGCTGTCTGATTGTCAGAAGACTAATGAGGGACAACAGCGGATGAGGTTATCTCAGGGGCTTAGCCTGATAGCTATATCTGAGTACCTGCTGAGGAGGTATACCCAGGGACCAAGCTGAATGAATAAATAGCCCCTCTTTTGAAGAAAGCATCTTTGTGAAGAAGGATTACCAGAGGGGATGTAAGACCTCTTGCTGCGAATTGGCTCCGAATATCCCATGCATTGGGGTAGCAATGTGCCCTGGTCACCAGTGGTTTTGCTAATGACAGTGTCAAGAGCAGGTCCAAAGAGACAACATCCCTCAAAGGGCAACCAAGTCAGATGTTTCTTTGATGTCATCGGCATTCCAGCCAGAATGCTCTACACATTTGTATGGACATCAGTCTCATGCCAGACACAAATTTTGATGCTTTCAACAAGTCATCACAACTGAATCACAAGACTCCAGACATTTGTTCCAATCGCTCAATGACCCGAGGACTGCCCTAGGCCCCCTTTTAGGGAGTTTATCTATTCTGACACAGTTTGACACATTAACTTCATCAACAAAATAGGATAGATAGACACTCCAGTCAATTAAAACTGATATATGAGGAGAGAGTTTAGCTGTCAGTAAAATCCAGAAAGGTGAAAACACCTCTAACCTGTTTGTTTGTGTTCCTGTTTAGATGGATAACTGGGTGGGAAGAGACCATTGATTTATGATCTCCTTTGCAAAACGGAAGAGCTCTGAAACAATGTCAGGAGGGACCCTAGATCTATTAGAGCATTTCCAGTCCTCATGGAGGAAATATTTAAACAGTGGGTGTAGGAGAAAGGTCTTAGCAACAGCATAATTGATTGGCCTGTGTCTATGGAGGCGCTCTATTTAAACAGCATCAACCTGTGCCTCAGTGCTTGTCAGTGCTTTTGATAGCATTTCCTGCTGATTAAGTTTAAATTCTCATTTGTTTGATACATGCCTTGAGCCTCGGCTACATTTTTTGGATACTCTTTTGTCTGTTACCTGCTCTGACCTTTTGCTATGATTACCAGATATTCTTTTGTCTGCTGCTGGCCCTGACCTTTGGCTGCATTTCTTGGATTCCTCTTCTACTTCAGGTATCACCTTTCTCTGCCCTACCCATTGTTTGCTAGGTGTGAGTTTGTAGTGACATCCACAGCCAGAGTATATATTTCAAGTCCTAGGGGTATCCAAGTATCGGTAGGCACACTAGCCTTAAAGTGACATTAAAGCCACCCCACCCCCCCATGCTAGTGTAAGGACTTACCTTAAATAATGCCGCCTCTTGATCCGATCATCTTCTTGTTTACAGCAATTTTTAGGAGTCCTTCCAGCGCTGGTGCTGGTCTCTTCCTGTTCCATTGAGTCTGTGCGGGTGCATGCTGTCTGGGAGCCAAGTAGGGTATGGCTTTCAAAGACAGTGCTGAGGAGCTGTTGTTCCGGATAGCTGCTTGTTAGAGACCAGCTCAAGCAGTGGTAGAGAAAACTTGATTGAAGTCACCAAGGAAAAAAATGCCAGCAGTAAAGCAAAAATTTAAAAAAATGATTAAAGTCACAAAGGTTAAAAAGCAAATAGACTAGGTAGACTTTTTCTCAGTGGAGCTGAAGGAAAGTCATCTAGTCTCCTTGTACACTATCAAAAAAACGAAGGCATGCTGGCTGAGGAGGGGGTTATATGGGGCAGGCGTACAACATTTTCTGCTTGCCAATGTGCCAAGCTCTGGTAGGCGGCAGTAAAATCTGACTGTACTAAAAATCCGGTGTCCTTATCCCTGATTAGTTTTGGATTTAGCGTTGAGAGATTGGAACCTCTGTCAACTTCTTGATGCTGTCTGTATTCCTGCTGGGGGGATTCACTCTTTCATTTGTTCTAGTGACCACTGTCACTGAAACAGAAAGGGACAGGAAATCCAAAATTTCAGACTTGGCATCAGAACAGGAGGTGAAGGGAATTCCTCTGACTTTGTAGAGCTTGATCTAGGGATTGACCCGGACAGCCTGGATTTAGAAGGATGTGTCCAGGTTACATAGCAGCTGAGACCCGGACACAAAATATCAGGCAGACAGGGGCATCCAATATACAGAAATTTTAGCAGCCTGGACTGTTATGACAGGGCCCTTTCGAATTTCCGTCTCCTTTGTGGGAGCCATTTTGTGTTAGTCCCCTCCACAGAGCTGTGTGCCGTTTGGTCTCTGGCAAAATGACCGATTTTGCTGAACTTATAGGAGGGAAACTGGAGATGTTTACTGAAAGTGCCCCTACCCTCCCATATGTGATCACATGTTGTTGTGGCTGGCTCAGAACCCTCCCCAGTTGGTGGGGGAAGGGTGCTGGGAGTGTCTGTGGGTGGGTGCTGGGGGTGTCAGATGGTGGATGAAGGGTGCTGGGGGTGTTAAGTGGTGGGGGAGGGGTGCTGGGAATGTCAGGTGGGGCCCAGATCTCACATGGGAGCCCACAGAGTCCACCTAAGAGCCCGTAGAGTCCTCCTGAGAGCTCACAGAGTGCACCTGAGAGGATGCACAGCCCTAGTGAGAGCCTGTACAGGCCACTTGAGACCCTAGAGACACCAGGCTGTCACCCAAGAGCAACACAGAGTATGTAGCTTTTGAAGAAAAGGTGGCAACCCTAGCCTGATCTCCTTTCTATTTCTAACAATACCCAAGCAATTGTATCATTAAATAAAAATGTAGCCATAGCTGGACTTTAAGAGGCGTTCAAATTGTCTAAGTTTATGGCAAGTTTACTTTAACACCACCATATTATGTAACTCAACAGAAAAACACATTATAACTAAAAATGAAATATTTCTAAATAAAACTCCTCTCGTGGTCATATAAGATTAGCCCCCATGTTGCAGTTATGTGCCTTTTTCAAATTCCAGAAGTTGTAAATAATTACAAATGTTCCCTTGGGGTTTTGGACAGTGACGGCAAAACAGAAATGTAGATTTTGAGCATAAAGGTGATGACTGCCCTCCTGTGGTGACATAAGAGAACTGATAATCATTCAGTGGTTATGCACTAAGATTTTTGAAAAACATCTTGAAATGGTAAGATTAAGGGGGTAATTCACTTAGCTGCTGAAGGCAACTGAGTGAATAACCGAGCCAAAGTGAACAGAGACGAACTACGTTCGTCTATTCACTCCGGCTCAGTAGTGCAAATTTCAGCCGTACATCGGCTGCCCTCAGTCAGCCGAACATGCTCTGCATGTTCGGCTGAGCCGTAGTGCAGAGTGCAGTGCAACATCTGGATCGGCTGAGACGAAGCTCTGCCGTTCGCCCCTATTCCGCTGAGCGAGCAGAATATAAATAAATGTAAATAAATGAAAAAAAAGTTTACAAATTATTTAAATACATGAAAAAAATAGAAAAATTAAAGAGTTAAGAAAATAATATATATTTTTTTTAAAGAAAGGAAAAAAAAACAGCATGGGGTCCCCCTCCAAAACCATACCAGACCCTTTAGGTCATGTAGGAAAGTTAGGAGGAGTTATACCGTCATGCAACGCTGTACTGAAACACATTTTATACCTTTTTTGGGGACACATAGAGCTTTCTTTTGGTATTTAAACACCACTGCGGTTTTTATTTTTTGCTATAATTAGGGAAAAATACTGAAAATTTTGAAGAAAAAAAGCATTATGTTAGGAAACATTTATTATTTATTACCCAGTTTTTTGGTAAAATATAAAAGACGGGGTCACGTCGGGTAAATAATAGATACCAAAAATGTCAAGCTTTAAAATGCGCAGAAAACTACATTACCCAAAATTGGCCATATGCGATGCTTTAAAAGCTTTTACCGCTCATCAGTTTAGTGTTATCAGTGATTGATGGCCCTAGAATGATTGCTCCCACTGCGACGTTCGCGGCAATATGTAACATGTGCGGCGTAATGTGCGCAATCGTCGTTATTGCAGGTATGCGCCCCGACGCGTTTTTGCATGCGTGTATATAGGGGTGGGGACTTTAAAACATTTTACATTTTTTTATTCTTTTTTATGTGTAACTTTAATTTTTTGGGGGGGAACTTTATTTTTTTTCCTATTTTTTCCCCCCACTAAACTTTATTGCTATCACATACAGGGGCTAATAAAACCCCCCTATGTGATAGCAAAATATGTGACAGGTCTTCTTTATGAAGACATTAGGGGTCTCCAAGACCCCTAATGTCACCTAGGACCCCCCAAAAGAAGCTGATGAAGCACAGATCTGCTCCACACCGATCGTTACCCCATACAAGCGATCCGCCGGCTCTATAGCCGGCGGATCGCTTGTATGTTAACAGGCATCGCTGCCTGTTTTTAAATATCAGGCATTTCCCGCTCACGCGCGACGGGGGTCGTGTCTGAGCGGACGTCTAAAGACGCCCGCTCAGATCTAGAGAGCTCCCGGCCGGCCGTTTTTTACAACGGTCGGCCCGGAGGTAGTTAATAAAGGGGCACCCAGATGTGCCCCCCATTGTCAATAAGTAAGGGGTACTTGTACCCCTACCCATGTCCATCAATGTAATCCCAAAAGGTCAATCACGTCGTCCAGCGATGTAGATCCACATCAATCATGATAGATGACGGCCGCCGACTCGCCAAAAGAAAAAATATACGACGCCTGCCAACACGACTGATCCTGACAAACATCGGTTGACATTCAGGAGCAAAACTAATTCAGGAGCAAAACTAAATAATACCGTAACAACTCTGCTCCCGAATGTCAACAAAGTGGTGGAACAAGTCACGTGATGTCTCGACTCGCTCCACCCCTTTGTTGACATTTGGGTCAGGGCTGTCATTTTGCGGTGAGAATTAATCTGGACCTCTCATGTTGGCGGGTATTTTTTCTTTCGGCAAATCGGCTGCCGTCGTCCATCCATTTTTTAATAAAAGACTTGTCAAAAACCTGAGTTGTGTTTTTTTTTTCAAATAAAGATTTATTTTTTTACATGTACTGTATTTGGTGAATGAGTATGGATAAGAATTATCCCTTACTCATTCACGAAGGGGGATGGCGGCATCCAGATTCAGATAAACCCCCCTACCTGCAAACCCCTACAACCCCTGGGCAGGGTTGTGGGGAAGAGGCCCTTCTCCTTATCGACATGGTTCCCCCTGGCAAAGCACCACCCCCATTGTTGATGGCATGTGGTATGGTGCAGGGGAGTGGGGGGCACACGCTCATCCCCCACCTTTCCTGCTCTGCCAGAGTGCTGCTCAGACCAAGGGTCTGGTAGGGGATTATAGGGGAGACCCCACAATTTGTTTTTTTGGGCGTTGGGGCCCCCCCCCTAAAATTCCTACTAGACCTAAAGGGTCTGGTATAAATTGTGTGGGTGGGGAGGAGCTGCACACTGTTTTTTTTTTAAATAATTGTTTCTGTGGACTGTCAAAAGTTAAAAAGAAAAAATTCACTTTTTTTGTCTCTTTGCTGCAAATTTGTTCATAAATCTCATTTAACTGATCCAAAATTAATGAAAATTTTGGATTTCTATGAATCCTATGAACGAATTGACTTTAGGACCCAAAAAACTAAATAACGAAAAATCCAAAACGAAATGAAACAAACCAAATATTTTGCCGGCTTACATGTGTATGAAACAGCCACTGAGCACACCCTACTGATGAGAACAAAATGCTACATCAAAACTGAAAAGCACAGCACAGGGAATACATCCCTACATAAGCATTTAAAATACTTTTTTTTTTTTCTGTGCTTTAACCTGTAATGTTTTGTTGGTTGCTGGTGTTGGTGACAGGGTCCCTTTAACTTAGTGAGTTTGAACAAGCATGCAGCTAGTGAATTTCTACCTACTAATCTGTAGACTTTTGACGAGGGATGCACCGATACCGGTATTTCGGTATCGAGTAGGAGTACCGATATTTTTTTTCCCGGTACTCGTCGATACCGAATACCGATACCAGAAGTCCCATTAAGGCAGCCAGGTGGCGTGTAATGATTCGCCACCTGGCTTCCTGATTAGCCGGGAAGCCGGGCGGCGTGTAAAGGCTCACCACCCGGCTTCCCGTTTATCAGGGAAGCCATACCCATGCTTCTCGTCACTAGGTGACAAGACAGCATGGAGCCGGCTTCCTGATTGGCCGGGAAGCCGGCTCCATGCTCCCTCGTCATGAGCTTCCCGACCAATTAAGAAGCCGGGCAGCGAGTCATTATACGCTACCAGGCTTCCTGATTGGCCGGGATGCCGGCTCCATGCTTCCTCATCACAAGTGTTCTAGTTTTTCTAGAAGCATCTTGGAAACATGGATGCTTGGAATATCAAATGGCTCTCAGATGAGATGTATTGTATGTGAAGGTTCTTGTTTATCCAGGCCATGGTATATAGTTAGTAGTAGTAAGTCACATTCTGCTGAACTTGTTCTGTAAAGATGAAGAAGTTTCACTGTTTTTTCAAGCAGCTTCTTCAGTTACAATTAGTGTCAGCAACATATATAGCCTCCAAGTCTGTTTAGGTCCCCACCTAAACAGGGTGGGTGCCTTCAACACTATCTGTCACCCTCATAAATTGCTATTATAACATCCCTTATCTGGCACTTTGACAACAATTCACACCTTAAGCCATTTATTTATGTGCATAGAACAGGACGGTTTTACAATGTTTCACACCTCCCATCATGTTATTGAGCAACCAACATCTGCATTCACACATTCCCTAAAAATGGATTAAGAAGACAGAGTTACCTGTATGCCCACAAATGCTGAAGTATGGTTCTGAAACTAATTGGAACTGAAGAAGCTGTTGGGATAAGCAGTGAAACGTCTTCAACAGTGCAGAGCCTTCAGGTTAAGGGTGACTACTACCAACTACCCAGGAAGAGAGTTCCAGAGAAGGGAAACAGCAGAAAAGATGCCTGAATGCCTATCGGCAAACATTTAGGTTAGTTGTATACCTTGACATAGAGTACTAGACTGTTGCATGTAGTGTGTTTAGTTTCAAACAGTTGTATCCTAATTAATCTGCAGCAGAGAATTCTATTTACCCAGCTTATTGGCAATTGTACATGGGGAACAGAAGGTTAAGATGAGGGTAAATGTCACGGCATGTTCCATTTCAGCTGGCAGAAGTTGCAATAAACTATCTGGTATTTACTGACCAGGGTCTTAGCTGAGGAAATATGCCACTGCAAAGTTTGTATTTCCTATAATGGACAATTCACATATACAACAATGAATAGAATTCCCCAAGAAAGACATTGTCTTAAAAGAAATAACTGGTTTTATAGAATTCATACTTTTGAATGGTTTAACCACTTAAAGGAGAACTATGAGGTGAGTGCTTTTCACTCATCCTCATAGTTCTATCCGACCTGTGACAATAAAACTGTCACAGGTCGGCTCAGCAGATTGGGAAGTGAGCGAATACATACCGGCGTTCGCTCACTTCTCGATCCTGTCACGGCAGAGAGCCGTGACAGGGGAGGGGCTGGATTCCCCCCTCCCCCCTCTGATCCTCCAGCGCTGACTGGCGGAACGGACGGGGACGGGGGCGGGTACAGCTGGCTCTGCCTGTAGATAGGCAGAGCCAACTGTCACTCACGCAGCTGGGCGGATCCAGACATAATTGTCGGGATCCGTTTCAGCTGCGGCGTCTCAGTATACCGAGTATACCGCGAGCTGTAACTCGCGGTATACTGAGCTTAGGGTGACGGGAGGACGCTAGTTTGTGTCCTCCCGTTACCCTTAGGAGAACTATGGGGAAAAGCCCTAACCCCATAGTTCTCCTTTAAAGACCAGGTATTTACACCCCCTTCCTTGCCTGGCCATTTTTCAGTATTCAGCGCCGCAGTATTTTGACTGACATTTACTCAGTCATGCAACACTGTACTGAAATACATTTTATACCATTGTTTGGGGACAGATAGCGCTTTTGTGTGGTGGTGTTGAATCACAACTGGATTTTTTATTTTTTACTATATTAAGGAAAAATTACCAAAAATATAGAAAAAAAAAACAATTAGACCATAGTCGATGATTTAAAAGCTTTCACCGCTCATCAGTTTAGTGTTATCAGTGAAAAATGGCCCTACAATAATTGCTCTCACTGCCACGTTCACTGCGATATGTAACATGTGCGGCGTAATGTGCGCAATCGTCGTTATCGCAGGTGTGCGCCCCCGACGCATTTTTGCATGCGTGTATATAGGGGTGGGGACTGTCCGCGGTGAAATGTAACATGTGTGGTGGTATAGGCTCAATCGTCTTTTTCGTACGTAAGTGCACCCGACGCTAAGAAGCCCTCTATGTGATAGCAAACAGGATGTGACATGTCCTCTTTATGGAGACATCAGGGGTCTTTGAGACCCCTGATGTCAGCTAGGGACCCCCAAAGAAGCTTCTGAAGCCGGAGAGTGATAGCAGAATGCGCAAGTGATGTAATATACATCACTTCCTGCATTCTGACACCGGAGAGGAGATCGAAGAGAGAGACGGGTGCTGAACTCACTCTGATCCCCTGTCACAGAGCTGTCGTGCTGGTCCCAGGCCCGCACCAGGCACAGTAAAGCCCTGGAACGGCTGGGGGGAGGGGGGGTTGCGGAGGGGGCGCACCGACCGGCACCATATACAAGCGATCCAGTGGCTCTATAGCCGCCGGATCGCTTGTATGTAAACAGGCATTATTGCCTGTTTAAAAATGTTGACAGTTTCCGGAGTGGGCAGGGCTAACAGGCCATCTTTAGACGCCCTGTTGCATCCAAGAAGCGGTTAATTTGAGTAAATGTATGTATAAAAGTCATGCTTAAGGCGATCATAGCTGTATTAGTGCAATTGCAACAACACAGTTCAATACTGTCTGAGATACTTTTATATTTAAACTCACAAGACAAGCAGAAAGCACTCTACCTCCCTTCTCCAATGCAGTTTCACGGAACACGATTGCACAACCTGCTTCTACCAGCCCTTCTTCATTAACAGTAGGAAAAAGTGGTTCTGGATCCAGTTAAATTATTCTCTATTTTTTCAAGGCATAATCCCAGACAAAGCAGTCCTGCTAATGCGTTTCAGCCAAAAGAAGCCTCAATTATAGCTCTTGAAACGCATTAGTGGGACTGCTATGTCTGGTTTTATAGATTGAATAAATAAACAAGATTTTAACTGGATCCATGCACAGACACTTTTTCTATACTTTTTTTTATTTGATTAAACAGTTAATTTTACAATACTAATTGGAGGAAGAGAAACAGAGGGTAGAAGCTTGCTCAGAAAAAATAACTATTGGCATCAATAAAAACCATCATAGACAGTATACAACTGTGTTCAAGTATCATGAAATAATATTTGAACTTAGCAAGTGCAGCTCCCTGAAATTGGTCTTTAGAGTTGGATTTCCACACGCTGGTTCAAAGCTAAAACTAAATTTGCAGTGACAGTGCTGGCTCTATACAATGATGGACAGAAGGGTGAAGTTCTAGAAAGGATAGATTAGGATGGGAATCTCTAATGTGATGAAGATTACTAGCAGTCTAAATGGAAAGCAGGAGGTGAGGCAGTGCAACACAGTGCAAAGAGATGCAGAATCTGGAAGATGTTTTACCATTCTTATCCGGCGTAATCACAAAGCACAACAGAAGCAGGTGGATTATAATCATATCTGTAGCGGTGCATCAGCCACAAAGGGAAATGAGCGTCCTGCTCATTGCAAGCGGTGCTATGATAAGCTTTACCAGGTGCCAATATGAGAAGCAATAACAAAACAGTTTGTACAATGCAGAAGATTTTATTGTACATGAACATTTGCAATAGCCGAAATTTAGCATTATGAATGCAGACGCCATATCTAAGGACCGCTAATCTGAAATATATTACATTTTGGGTTTTGGGTTTAGATACACTTTCAAGGAGTTTTAAAGTCATACCAAAGGCTCTCCTGTTATAACATCCACATTGTAATAGGAATACATACTAGAGTTGTGTTTGATAATACAATCAAAGCTTACTTGAACAAAAAACCTTTTATGTAGTGAGTGCTGCCTTCTGTCTGCCCATCACTTTCACCAACTTCCTGGATTCCCAGTGTGCTTTTCATCTCTTTCCCTGCTGCTTGATGTGATGCAATCTCAATTTCTCAATAAATATCCCATCATGCATTGCTTTCAGCAAGCAATGATGATCTTACATTGTTCAGACGTTGAGTTGTAGTTCACAAGGCAGGCTCTGTAAGAGCTAGGACCAGAGCTGCCCCTACACTAATTGTCGCCTGAGGTTGCCGGAAGGGTGGATGGTGCTATCAATCAGCTAATGGTCATTCGCGGGGATGGTGGTATCAGGTAATAGTTGTTCCAGGGGCGGAATTGGGGGGGGGTGGTGTGCTGGTGGCACTGGTTGCCTGGAGCTGGGCGGGGGAAACCAGTCCCACTCATGATGTCAGTGAGCTGGGCAGAAAGCCAAACATTCGCGGTGATGGTGGTATCAGGTAATAGTCATTCCAGGGGAGGGATTGGGGGGGGTGCGGTCAGCAGCTCTGTCTGGGGCCCCGCCTAGCTCACTGCATCACTAGTTGCCAGGAGCTGGGCGGGACGCCAGTCCCACTCAACTCACCCAAGGATGGTGGTATCAGGTAATAGTCGTTCCAGGGGCAGAATTGGGGGGGAGGTGCTGTCGGCGCTGGTTGCCTGGAGCTGGGCGGGGCACCAGTCCCACTCAGCTCCTGGCAACCAACGATGTCAATGAGCTGGGCAGGAAGCCAGACAGAGCGTCACAGGTTGCTAAGAGCTCTTATCAACCTGTGACGCTGTGGCACCCCCTGCCATTCTCCCCTTCACCTTCCACCCCGCAATGAGATGCCACATGAGGCAACTGCCTCAGGCTGCCTCATTATAGGGATGGCCCTGGGTGGGACACAAGGAAGTGCATATTCATAGGGCTAAATGAAATTGTGTCAGTGCATTGAGGAAGTACATCCTATGGGCATCTTCAATAGTGAATTTACAAACTTCAAGATTGATATGGTTATTAGGAGTGGGATAGAACTGCAATATAGATATAGAGATATATTTCTATCTTTTGACCATAGATACCTTATAAAGTATATCTAAAAAAGATTTTGAGTGTGCAGCGCTATTAAAGTGAATAAAGTGTAATCCCCTCTTCGGGTATATCAAAAATGTATATAAATAAGTTATGAACAAAGTTAATCGATCCTAAAGGGTAGGGAATTCTGTAGAGTGAATATGCAGATTTGATATATATAGTGACAAAATAATCTATTGTGTTCCAATGGCGGTGAAAAAATATTTGTGAAATGCCACAACATAAACAATTGTTATATTCTTATATCCTCCTGGTGAAAAGAAAGACTGTGCATCAAATAATATCTAAACTTTTGTGTACGGTTATGTTGCCCGTGGACAATACAACTTAAAACAATCCCAACTGGTGATTCATTCTTTATACAAAAAAACAAAGAATGTGATCGGTGATAAATTAAAAAAGTGAGTCCAGTGAAATCTTCAACACTTGTTTCAAGATGGTAGATTACTAGATAGCTTATCCCCACACCAGCGTGTATCAATGTCTCCAAACTGTCCCCTTAGGGGTGCGCACTCACCCCACAGCTGAGATAATAATGCGGAGATAATACATCAGAGGGTCCACATCCGAGACGTCTCTTTCAGCAGTGTTCTGTCCGTTGTGTTTTTATATAATTAAAAAAGGAAATCTCCTCATGGTGCGGTAAGCATAATCATTTATTTATAAAAATATAGACAACTCACAGTTTAAAAGCAAATAACCGGCTGGTTTAGTGTAGCGACTAAATCCTCTGCTATTCCTGGTATGGTGTGGTATCAGTATGGATAGGCCCGCTCCGACGCGTTTTGTCACAATCGACGTCCTCAGTCTAGCAGCTTATATAGATCGTGTAAAAATCCCTAATTGGAGTCCTTCATACAAGGAGCCACTATCACAAAACATAGCGCAGCAGCTCTCACATCGCACCCCGTCCAGAAGCGCAGATTTTACATTGTTTCAAAGTATATCTAAAACCAGGACTTAAAGTGAGCAAAAATCCAAATTTTTAGTTGCCACCGAAACAGAAATAAATGGAATAGCTTCCAATGTAGATACTTGGCTGACAATGAGATTGATCCCCCTTATTTTGGACAGATTTCCTCTTTCTTCCTGCTTTGCCTGAAAGACAGGAAGTGAAGGTAATTCTCAATGGATCAAAGATGTCTGGTCAGAGGTTTACCTATTCGCCGCTCTATCCAAAATGATAAAATACAATACGGTATATAAAAAGTTTGGGCTTTAGATATACAGTACTTCAATCAAACTGTACCTGGATGAGTAAATTCACATTTCTATGATTACTGAGGATTTCACAAAATATGATAAATTATCACATTCATTTGTACTCATTTGCCAGCTTTTAGCTTAGATGTTTGCTTCTATAGCATCTCTGACACCTGCTGGATAAGTACACGCTATGATCAAATTTTGTTCCCAAATGATTGAAGGGAAAGTTTGTGTGGGGAAGCTGCGGTGTTTTACATCCTACAAATGAATAGCCTCCATTATTGCTCCTGTCTCTGTTCTTATTGACAGTAACGCTGAAGAGAAAATGAACACTGACAGGGAACATCAGTGGGAGGAATGGAATGGCAGCCAATTCAATGTCCATTAGAGCAAAGGAACCACCTTGTGCTCTAGTGTAGATAATACAACAGCACTATCTGGGGACAATAGCGGCTGCGTCTTTAACTATTTCTCTACTAGACCTTGAATTCTCTGCAAAGGATGACTCATCAGTGTTCTGTTACAGGAAATGTACAGAACCACGCTGTGTGTTGTCAATGTAGAACTAAATCCCATCGCTAACATCTCATGTAAAAATTAACTTGTTCATATAATTTCAAAAGTAACATCCAATCATGCTAAATGCACAGATAAAATACATATATCCGTGCTGCTTAATCAGCCAGATGATTTATATTTCTGTCCATCGAGTCGTGAGATGGATTCAGCTCTTGTTAAAGATGTCACCAGCACACCATATTGAAGTGAAGAACACGCCTGTATATAGCAACGTTTTGGGGCCACACAGGGTCCCCTTCATCAGGCTTGAAATGAAGGGGACCCTGTGTGGCCCCGAAACGTTGCTATTTGTTTTGACATCAAGCGGCAATAAACAGTATTGGTGGCGCCATCTGCGGTCACTTCGAGCACCCACGCTGACAGAGATACCCGGTAAGTAGTGCAGCAGGATTCTGGAATACATATGGACTCAGCTCTGTCACACAGCGCAGCCCTGTCTGGAAGAACAGGAGACCAGGGTGCGTCCCGGGGCTGGGTGTCACATGGAGCGGAGACTGGGTGACACCACAACGTGACGTCATCGTGCATGTGTGTGACATCAACATGCACGTGAACAATGGCGTAATCGTGAATGCGCGACCGTCTATTTGACGCCTGCCGGCGGCCATCTTATTGTTGGATGCTGGCAGAGAGAGGAGGGGACGTTCACGCAGCGGGAAAAGGTATGCCACCGTGTCCCCTCCTGTCTCCTGACACTGTCGGGCTCTCGGTCCATGACCGAGTGCCTGACTTTTTAGAGGGGGTGACACCAAAATGACTGCCAGTCATTTTGGTGTCACCCCTCAAATGGTGTCACCTGGGTCACCTGGGTCACCCGCACCCACATTGTGACGCCACTGACAGGAGACCTGATTTTTATACGCTGCAGTTAAGTAACAATTACAGGTCTCCTCCCTCCAAAAACCTGTGACTGGATAGCCAAAGCAACAAACTGATCATCTGACCTTCCTCTATCACCCTTGAACTCACTGACTGAAAATAACTGTCATTTTTTTTTTTAATAAGTATCCTTATCTTGTTATGTTAGCTTTGTGAATTAAGCCTGTAGGATGCTTCTTTTAATTTTTTTGGACTGTTAGTGCATATTTTCATCCACTGCACTTCAGCAGTTCCAGAAAACGCAAACTTTTACTGGGAAAGAGCTGGCTTTGCAGTTCTTCACAGGTTTTCCGGATTTGGCTTGGGTTCCTAGAACTGGGAGATTTCAAAGAGCATTGGGAGGGATTGAATCAACATTCCTGGGTCCGGACTTTAGTAGTGGCCAGCACCAAATGGTTGTGCACCTGTGCACCGCGATTATGAAGAGAATGCTGGTTAGTTTACAGGGTTCCACCTGGGAGACAGAGGAGGTCTCTGTGCAAGGGTCTGAAGGGCTCCACCCTTGAACCAGCCTGTGTGGCAAGCTGGTGTGATACAGACTGTGTGGCAATACACCAGTGTGGTGAGGACCAGCCTGTGTGACTGTGAGAGAAACAGACAAAGCTAAAGGACCAGAGGGTCCAAACGACCAGATGCTGAAGGTACAAGCCAAGAAGCCTAATCAGTGTTTTTGTTGCCAGTACTGTGTGTACTATTTGTTGGGAAAACCTGTGTGGATATTTGTTGACTTTTGAATAAAAGTGGGCAAAGAAGCCCTAAAAAGAAAACTTAAGTGAGTGGAAGTGTCCTTAACACACTACCGTTTGGAGCTAATCCTCACAGGGTCTCTTTATAAATTATTCGTCTTGCAAATATTTGTGAATGTTTGTTCTGTGCAGATATGTGCCAAAAGGAACGTTCATTAGTTTCATCTGTACAAGGGAATGTATTTTTACATTTGTTTTCATGTAAAATCGCAAACATTTGAAAATGTATTCCACGTGTAAAGAAAAAACTAACATAACTATGGGTCGTTAATGTCAACAGTTTTGCCTTATTCTCCCAAACATGTCAGGCCGTTGTCCGCGTATATGCTGTCACATTGGCAATGTCTTAACACGGTCTTTATTGTTGTGCATGTTTGTCTCCTGTTTCTATACTTTATACCTTATTTTGTATGCCTCAGGTCCCATAGTATCTTTTATAATTAGATAGACTTGCTATCCACTGGAAATTAACTAAAGTGGACCCCCGTAAAGTCACGGTTCAGAGTTCGCAGCCTCAGTCATTCACTGATTTTTCCCATATAGGGGTAACATCGGTATTTTACATTCTAGCACTGCGGGAGATATAGCAGTACTGTACTGTACAGCAGTGGTGTAGCAACCAGGGGGGGCAGCCGGTGCCCCGGGCGCAGAGCTAGAGGGGGGCGCCGGCCGCTAGGCAGTGGCAAGCGGGGCCCGGCTACAACCTGTCACATGTTTTCACATGTTGACCTCTATGGATAAGCCTATGAGTGAAACATATGAGAGGTTGTAGCTGGTTGGGGGTGTGCAGTGCTGGTATTTGTTGCTTTATACACTTTTATTCACTGTTATACTGGATTTGCTGTGAATTTCAATAAAGTCTGAAGTATTGGAATTCTCTGGATAGTGCGGTCTGTTTGTATACTACTACATTCCAAGGTGGAGACGCACCTATTAGACCAGCACCTGGGGAATCCTGATGGCGGTTAAGGAATTGGATCGGTGAGATTTGCTTTGGCTCTACAATTAAATTATAGAACAAAAGTTTATCAGTGCATCCCGTGATTCATAAAGTGGCAAAAGTAAAGTGCATGTATGAGGTGTGCAAAAACTGCTCTCAGATGGCACCTTTCCTAATCTACGTGCGACTCAAAGCAATATAGACCGCACTCACCAGACTTGGTGGACCATTAAGGAAATAATGGTCATACAATGTTTGAATCAATGATGAGTTTTTTCCACCATGATTTCACTCCTCTTAGATCCACAATACTCTTCTCCTCTTGTATTCACCAGTATGCTCATAAATCATTGAAACAACATCCATAGCGTAATCCAGTAAAAACATGCGATTTAATAAAACAGATTAAAAACACTCACAAACATCCACGGTACGATCGCTCATATAACAATCTTTCCTCCTTCCCACATTGGTCTCCGGCAGAAATAGGGGATTAATATCCACTAATAAATACGACAAATCCTTTCCTCAGTTCTCCCGGCATAAACTCTGTACTAACAAAAGTCTCGTAAGTGATGTCACTGTGTAACTGCCCACCGATGCGTTTCATCATGTGACTTCTTCTGGGTTGAACTCAGCTTTAATACAAAACCCACTGAAATCAATAGGAGGTCAAATCTTGGAAATCAAATTCTCTCCTTTTTTCTAGGCTAATAGGCAAGGGGTTTACAGACAAAGTGAATGGGGGACTGGGCAGCCCCCTTAATTACATGTACCAAAGCAAAAATGTTTGGCTGTGAGCAGTGAGGCGTGCTTCCATAGCCAATATTAGGCAGTCCATTGGCTTTGGAATATGCCCACAGCCTACTGTCAGTCACTAGGGAGGAGGACCTGATGGTGAGCTATCCTGTCCTAGCTCCCCATCAGGCCCCACCCACTCTTACCTGCATGTAAACAAAGGAGTGAGTATACCCGGTGAGAAAAGATGCAAAAGACCAATTCTAAAGAAGCATGTTTGAGACCCTCTATCATCTCCAGCTATTGCTTTCCTCAATCTTCCCCTTCTGGTCAAAGTTACTCAAATGACACAATCACATTGAATGGACATAGTATATTTCCACTTACCCTTCACTCCAGTCACTTTACAAAAGCTGGATCTACCGAAGTTTCAAATGACACTCTGACTACAAAATATAAAGACCACTATTCCATTGCCATCCTTCTAAATCTATCCTCGGTTTTTTCCCACTCTTTACTCCTCCAGACGCTCTTCAGGTATTAAAGGTCTAGTACTGTTTAAGAACTCCTTTTACCTGAAGACATTTATGGTCTCATTCCCAGGTGGAGAAGGATGCAGATTAGTGCATGAAACCAAGCAGGTTAATGTAATTAACTGTATCAATATGTATTAATCTTTTTTGTTCTTTATTTGAAATGTTTGAAACTATACATGTACATGGGAACAGCTATATTTGTCCATTACATATGTAAGCTCTGCTTCCTGCTTTTTAGTGCTACATAGTGATGGTGCTTTACTGCATCTTCTCACAATGCAAGTCTATAAGTCAGCTGACCTCACTGAAACAAATGCATTTTCTGTTTGTAGTAACTAATTCGCTATGCCTTAACTGACAAAACTTTACATTTAGGATGGCTTCATACCTTTGTGGTGTATCATCACATGCACATTAATAACTGTTACATGCTGCATTGAAATGCATTCCATTTAGGCATTTTTCACTTTAAATGGGCTGCCAATGCATTGAGCACACCTCAAACCACACCTAACCATATTTTGCAATGTAGCTCACCACAACTCATGGTAAGTGCATTGCTTCAGTACATTGGGATGGCATTTACAATGAAACTGATACACACTAACACTTGAATGATGCGGTAATGCATATTACTGCAACACAAAGGTGTAAAGCAGGCCCTAATAAAAATTAAGGCAAAAGAAAGAAGAAGCTTTCAAAATGCCACATCAAGAAAATACTGCAAGAATAACTAACATACTCAAAATGCATTTTCTTTGCATTTAAGAATACACTTAGTCTATTTCTTATATATGCCTCACAGGATGTGGAACATTCATGCGCAACTTACATGTAAATATAAATCACGCTTTGCAATGTGGGACAGTACATACAGAAAATAATCCAGCAATCAACCGAGTGCCTCCCTGGAGCAGAGCCTCATCTGCAGCTAGCAATAAACCAATAAAAAGTCACTCGCACTCCAATGTAGCTTCCAGAAACCAAAGATGTCCCTTCATCAGGCAGTCCCTTCTATTTGCCTGATGAAGGGACCTCTTTGGTTCCGAAACGTTGCATGGAAATGCTGCACCATTTAGTCAATAAATAGATTGACTGGAAGCTACATTGGAGTGTGAGTGACTTTTTATTGGTTTACTGTTTTCTGTGGAGGCGTCTGCTGTCACTGCCGCACTTGCCCTGTGCTTGGAGAATTTGTTTTCCGGTCAGGAGTGCGATGAGACATTTTGGATTTTGAATCATCTGCAGCTAGGACTGCTGTGACCACCCCTATTCCACCTCAATATAACAGTACTTTCAGTTCTTCAACTAAATCATCCCAAACAGCTGTTACCTTTGTATCACTTGCCCCTCCTACTAGATTGTTCTCATGCGTAGGGCCCTCCTACCTCCTATACTGAAATTGTATTGTTAATTGTATTGTCTCCCTCATTTTTATAAAGCTCTGCGCAAACTGTTGGCACTATATAAATCCTGTATTATAATAATAATAATAATAATAATAATAATAAATACACCCCTTACAACAGACAACTACACATAGAGGCGTATTTATAAACAATTAACAAAGTGTGTCCTCCTGCAAACTCTGTGAATATTTGTTCTGTGTGATAATTGAGGCAAAAATGAACATTCTTAGAATATTTTCAAATTTAATGTTAGGAAAATAACGTATATTAGCATCTGAAATAAATACATCTTTCCTATGTTCCATAGATCCATCAAGTGGCCACAATGAAGTCTTTGCTTAATATTACATTTGAGTTATACAAAAGAATGTTTATTTTTGCCTCTATTCCCACAGAACAAACATTCACAGAGTTTTGCAGGACAAATAACTCTGCAAATTGTTAATAAATATACCCCACACATTTTCACCATTGACCTGGCTAAGAACACATCAATGTTGTCAAGCACAAGTCATCAAGCTGCATTTACTGTGATATGCTTGTTGCCCAGGTAGCAGAGCCATTAATCATTCACAAATAAATTGCTTTAGACTTACATGTCTTCATTTTGCTGCAATTGCTTTTCCTAACCCAGTAAACCTAATCTGCATGACCACTATGAGCTCTGTCATATTCTAGAGGGCCCCATTATTCCCTATTTAATAATCAGAGTCTCCTGCTGTTTTAGCGTTTTTTGCTAATTACATAATCTGCCTTCCACATCAGGCAAATTATAACACATATGACTAGCTTTATTATACACCTATCTCTTGTGGACCTCATAGGACCAATAGTTAGTTTAACAAATAGTATTTTTGTCCGTACCGCAAAATCCTTTTCTTGGAGTTTATTGTGTTGGAAATATTTTAGTACTGACTGTACTTTTCTTCACAATGCCATTTTCATACATGTAATGTTCTTCTAACCAAGTAAAACTTAATTCAGTATTCATCAATATCTCAGTGCTTCATCTAAACAAATAAGCATCATATTAAAGGACAAAGAAATTTAGAGGCAGTTAGGTTATACTGTTGCCTACAGGAGGATTGGACACTGGCAAGCAGAAAACATGTAAGCCAGTAAAACTCCAATTGCCAGCATGCCTCTTATTTGTAGCAAACAGTACTAAGAGCATGAACAGAAAGGGGAGATGACCTGCCAAGGCGACCAGAGGGAGGGCATGGGGTATTAACTTGATGCTCAAGATCAGGATACAAATAGGTAACTGACAGAGGGGAATTACTCTACATGATAGAGAATACCAAACGTACACCAGTGAAAAGCAGATCAACCCAGAACCCACCGAGTAGGTGGAACAACAACAAATTCCTATGTAGGGAAGAAAAGACTAACAACCTGAAGTGATCCAACAGTGAACACTGGGAACAGATTCCAAGAGAGAACCTAGTACAAAACAGGTCCAGGTGACTAAGACCATCCAGTCTACATAGGAAGATCCAGGGCCTTAGACACTCAAGTGGATGCAAACTCTGTGACTAAAGGGGTTGCCTAGCCAGATAACCAATCTAGCTGAACAAGACACACCAGAGAAATTTTAGTATCAGCCCAACACAATAGCCTACAAAGCAACTCAAGTGAGGTGTATCCATTATTCTCATCACAGGAGGTCATCTGAGCATTCCACAATTGGGGTGCTAGGAAAGTGAACTACATTGAACAAATGGTCAGGTGTGCCCAGGTGACACTGAGGATCTAGGTTCTTATTCAGGTACGGGGCGGTCAGAGATGGACCTGGTCCACTTTGTAGGTGAAGGAGTCCCTCTGAAGAGGTGGGTTACTGAAGGGTACTATGTACCATTAGGAGCTCTTCATGTCCCACAGACAGGGAGTTTTCAGAGGTAGGAGTGGAGCAAACTACCCAAGGACCAGTCAGGATGCACAATTGCCCCCCCCCCCCCCCCCACACATTCACTTTTCAGAGGGGTTAGCTGACCTCTGACTTAAAGGGGGTAAATTGGCAGACACTGAGAGTATGACAGTACCTACAGTACCTACCGCAGAAGTAGATGAAGGAGATGGGTGGGACAAAGGTGACCTCTCCCTAGACTTTCTACAATGAGCCAGGAGTACACTCTGGCCTTCTGTGGCATCCCTAATAAAGGTGTCAAGTGTGGGACCTATGTCCCTTAAGGGTCAAGTAAGTAAGTAAGTAAGGGTCAAGAGTAAGATGTTCTCTGGATGTGAAATCAACATCCCAGCAATGTAACCATGTTGCTCTGCACATCTTTATGGACATCAGACCCATGCAGGACATAAGCTTAGATGTTTGAAACAAGCCATCACAACTGAATCATCAGGCTGCAGCCATTCTTACCACGCTCAAATAAACAGGGGTCTCTTCAGCAGTGGAGATATCTTTTTTAGGGATTTAATCCATTCTGTTGGTTTCACAGATTAAGGCCACCACTTGTAATTCTGAGGTGTCAAGCACTGAGACAATGCCATGGAACTGGTCATGGAATGTGCTCTGTGACTAACAGTACGTGGAGCTCTGGAAAGTGCCACAATGCACCTAAAGGTCACAGGCTGGCTAGGCCCAAGCGTCCAGTCTAGTGGGGTCCAGATATGACATTCCAAAGTTAGGCTTACGATAGGCCAATCTGGAAAGCTGCTTTGGAGAGACCAGCCCCAGCAGGAAAAAACTAGCTGGCAGTGCCCATGTGCCCGAACGGTCAGTGAACCCGTTCTGTAGGCAGCAGTATAGCCTGACAGTATCTGTATTCTTGTTTCCCTCAATAGACAAGATGATAATTTTGGTTACCATCTGTTGTTTCCAAATATTCCATGAGTATCATTATTGATTTCAAAGAAAAATTAAAGTGTCTATATATTGTAAACTTGCAACTAATAATGCATATATTATATCTGGTCTTGAGTTTTTAAAGCAGCTCTGTCACCAAAAAAAAAATGGTCAAATTATAGGTGAGTAGTGTCCTCTCTTCTACAGTGACAGCAACTTTCTCTTCTTAAAACAACTGCCCAGCAAAAAAACCCTGATGTGTAAAAACACAGCACAGAGCATTAGAACATGTGCCAGTATCAGTACCATGGGCCATGTACCAATGGCACACCTTCACTACCCCCCTCTTCTTTATATTACCATACACCTATAAAATTATATAATTGATTATCCTATAAATAAAGGGGAAACAATGGGGTTGGGATCCCAATAGGAGCAAAAAAGTAAAGGCTAACTTCACCTTTTTTTTTATTTCCCAAGCCTCTCTTTCCCCCTGAAGCCCCCACTGCTATTTTTTTAAATTAAATATCACTTTATGTATTTTCTCATGCTGTCTTCTGTCTAATCTGATCATAGATTCTTCCTTTTCTCCTTCAGCAGAAGTCCTTACTCCTAGTAGCATGGCACTAATGCCATAATCTGTGTGCCCAATCCAGCATGATAATGTATCACCATGGATTGTATCCATGATGATGTTTCTCACAGGAATGGGCTGAATAATAGTAGATATAGTACATATAGTAATAGTAGATGAAGAAGTTGGGCTTTAATGTTGCCCCTCCTATTGTAAATGCTAATAAACATTTATTTTCTTTTTTTTTAACCAGAGTTCTTATAATTTGTTAAGTGTTTGCTGTAAGGATTTTATGTATATTGAAGGAACATATGTTACAGTGAAACTGCGATCCTGCTGTGCTTAAATATAATCTATAGCTCCCTTGTTAAAATATAACTGTACAGTCTCCTTTAGATCTACCAACAACCATGTAGTACAAGACCCTACCTGATTAAATACAGATTAACTGGACAGTACTTTTACATAGTTTTGGTAAACCTAAATGAGATTGTGAAATTACTTTAGATTGTTACATGTATGGTGAGCTTTGCTATCTGCCAGAATTGATGTCACTAGTCATGCAATTTGAAGTTTAAATAAACCATAGGCTGTCATTGATAACACCTATTTCTTCAAATTCTATTAGCCCAACTCTCATTCTTGGTTTCAATACTTTAAGAAACTAAAACAAATATGCAGATAATATGTTCTGACATTTTAGTCCAGCTTTCCTGATATGCCTAGTAATTCCCGGTCAATTTAAGTATTTTTCTTTCTCTAGGCATTGGAAATCTGTTCATGCCCAAGCCTCATAGTGTGGACACAGATAATGAATGATATTTATATTATGGAAGACAAAGTGGCATCCGAGCATCATAGATCTAATACGTTTTCGGAGACTTGATCTTGCTGGCTGGTCTTTAGAGACTGTGTGGCCATGCAAATGCTAATACAGTGTTTCTGCACCTCTTGCACCTATGGGCACACACCTATTGTGCCTAATGGTAGTTCTGACCTGTGTATAAGTAAAGTAAAGGAGTCGTGCAGCTGCATCTTGATCAATCATCCTGATAGTAAAGAGTGAATGGCATGCCACCTTACAAAATCAAAAAAATATGTAATTCCCCCCATAATGTAGGACAATATTTGAAACAAACAATTATTTGAAGGAACCAGTTGCAAGTTCTTTCCTATGGTCTTGTGAGCAAGGGACAGACTCGTTGTAAAATATAAGAAAGTGATTCTGCTCACCTGAATGTACCCACAATTTAAAGGTGAACTCTGGTCATTCTGTTACCTCACCTCCATCCACGCCCAAGAAGTCTATAGTTTTTTCTTTTTTTAAATAAAGACCCACTTTTGATTACCTTAATCCATGCCCTCATGATCTTCTGGTCTTGCGGCCTCCCCTCATGTTGCCATAATCATGTCAGCAATAGGTACATGGCCATTTGATTGCCAATGTCCCCAAGTGCTATGAAAAAAACCTCAGGCTGCAAAACCCACTTTCAATACAGAGCTGTCTCCTGCAGTACCTCTTCTTCACAACAAGATGTACTCAGACTGTGTGCTCTAATGTATATACAGTGGATCATGGCCCACCACCTGAGGACACAGTTTATTTACACTGGACTCATATAGTAAAAGGTGCTGATATCAGAAAAACAATACAGTCAGTGGGAGCCACTAGTGGGAGAATAGGATCAATTTTGAAAGGGGAGCCTGCAGTTGGGCTTTAATAATGGAGAATGAAAAAAAAGTGGAGCCTGGACACTCCCAGGTTGACGGGAAGAAAGTTTATGACAGAAAGTTCTGATTTTGGAGTATTTAAAATGACAAGTTAAAACTCTAAAATGCATTCAAGTACCTTAACTGTTAACAAAAATGTATCTTATTTGTGTATCACTCAGCTGTACATCCTCAAATCATCTCTGAATTTGTGTGGGCACTGTCCTTCCTTCTGGAGGGTGACTACTTTTGTTTCCCATGGTCCCTGTGTTGTAAAGTAACCACTGTTCCAAGCTCACTCTGGTGATATACTACAATCTCACGTTTAATTTACTCATTTGTATTGAGACTTTAAGACATAAAAGCTGACAACTAAATGATTACATTTTGGTGGACCAACTCTTTGTATTTTTTCATTTTCTAGGAATTATTTAAAATGTAGACAGGACAATGAGAAGACTAAGCAAAAACAAACAAGAAAGCTGACCAAAAAGGACAGCAGGGAAAATTTTGCTCACCGCTAATCACTTGCGTCACTGTTATAGGTTCATAAAATTATGAATACAATAGGAACTGTTAATAGTTGTTTGAGCCCACAGTTAGAGCCACACATACTAAATTATATTTCATGATCTATTTCATGAAAAATGTGCTGTTATTGTCATCATTGGTACAACAGCTAATTCAAACAGGAAGTGACTAGTCTGGATTTTAATTACAGCTCTGCAGTAAGTAACAACAAGTAGCCTTTATGTTTGAATTAATGGGTTATTGGCAACAGTGACACGTACAGTACATTTTGTACAAACGACTGAAACAATAAAATATTGGTACCAATAACTGCATATTTTAATATTTCCCTTGTTTATTTACAATAGATCCTTTATTTTTATGTAGGCTTTCATTCTTAGCATATACCATGTAACAAAATAAACTGTTATAGGAGAATAAATGACTTATTTTTACATTTATGTACCACTGCACTTTTGTATGAACACAAAAAATAAAACATTTTGAGGACATACAGTACAGTACTTACCATAATATTCTGGCTATTTACAGATCAAAATATAAAACTGTAAGAACAAAACTTGTATTCATGATGTATTTACAAAGTTTAAAGCCTGTCAATATTCTAGGACAGGGGTTCTTAACAGGGGGTATCAATACCCCTTTGGGGATATGGGAACCAAATGATAGGAAGAGTAATTAAAAATAATAAATGGGAAATTTCCTTAGTGTAGCTATCTTGTGTATTTGTGTTTGCTGCTTTCATATGAAAATTATAAATCCTTATGATTTTCTTCCACCTGTTCTGTTAACTATGTATATATAAAGTTAGGGCGGCTTCACATCTGTGCAAGATAATGCACAGTGGGTGGTGCATTGACGTGCCATTCTTTTTTTAATCGCATCCCAATGCACCTTGTCAAACACACCCCAATGCACAGTCACTGTAGCATGAGGAACCATATGTGTAATGGGAACCATATGTGTATTGTGGTGTGGTGCATTGCCAAAACAGGGTCAGGTTTGTTTTCAGGTATGCTGACAACCAATGAAAAATGGATGAGCTTCCCTAATGCAACACACGCACTCTATTTATATCTATGTTTTATTTATAATTCTAACCCTGATGAAGGGAGATTGTGTGAGCCTCTGAAGCATTTTAGTTTTTTATGCTATTGAATTTTCATCAATAAAACCACTTTGGACTGTTCTACGCCTGGTGGCACCTCCGTTTTGCTTAAGTTTAATGCAACACACATTAACAAGCAACAAGAGGCCCTAAAATGTGAGCTATTAACATCTTTTTTAATTCACGCTGGTAACTAAAAGGACTGATGATGATAACAGTCTGGGGTATGGGGACATATTGGGCAGTCCATAGGGTGACTGTAATCATAATGTTAAGAACCCCTGCACAAGATGTTTTGGAGACGAAAAATTATTTTCTCTGCCTACATGTTGTATCTTGTGTTTAATTATGTCCTATCCAAAAGCAGGATGTACTATGTCACTCTTAAAAAAATATACATGGCATATACAGGTACTGAACAGCATACATCTTATGCCTTTTGTTGTGTTGTACTATCAGACAGTTACAAGGAAAGTACAGAAAACCGCAAGTTGCTTAACACGATTTGCATGCAAAGAGCAACATGGTTTAATCCACTTAAGCAATGTATTGATTAAACTGATCTCTGATTAAGTCACTTCCCTTGTGATGATTGCTGTGGCTATTTTCTGGGCATGGGATTCATCCTACCCAGCTGAATGAGGTCATCCCTAGAGAGAGGATATCTTGCACACCACACAGTAACCCTTTCCCTGACAACAGGTCTAGTTATCGTAGTCTCCAAAAGATCCAAAGCATCTGGTGAACTGTACCAAATCACAATACTGTAGATAAATGGGAACTGCAGACAGAGGTGCGATGGTGAAAAGAGGGACTGCCTTCTTCTGTGGAGTCTTTGCGGTTACGGCCAGCCAGGATCAAGGTATTTTTCTGGGGGACCAAGACCGGGACTGGGAGTTTGGGAGTCCAATGTTTAAAAAGAGGTGGAAGGAAATTTCTAAATGCAGAACGAAAGCGTCTGGAGAGAAGGTTGTAGATCAAAGGATTGACAGCAGAGCTGAGATAGAGGAAGACACCTGGAGAGACAAAGACATGTAAGATTTAAAACCCTACATTTACTAAATTAATAAAAGGTTCTCCATATTTAAAAGAACATTATGTGGGCATAGATAAAGCAGGTATAAATGACAGGAGATAGGAGTTGTAGTTAAAGCGCACAGGCAAACTTGGTATATAATACAGTATGTTAACACAATATGTTATCCTTTTTAGTATAATCAACTTTAATAAATAAGGAAACAATAAAACTAAAAAAAACCCCTCAAACTCCATGATGACCTGTTTTTTATATCCAACATTTTAATGAACATTTTTATTAAAAACGCTTAGTGAGTGAATATCACCAGCCAGCATGCTATGCCTACTGATATCATAATATCAACTTGTAAGCTTGCCAGCTCCCTGCTGTGTCAATACCAGCCTAAATGCCCTTCAGTGCTAGACAGAAGGAATGTCGAATTTCTGTGCCAGGAGCCCAGTGCAATTTATTTTGGTGAAGGGCTTTCAGCACTAAGTTAAAATAAAAATGTTTGCTCTCAAAAGCATAACTACAGCTTATCAGGACCGACAGCAAATTTTTAATGCGGCCTTTGGCGACCTCTTTCACTGTATCACCTGTTAGTGCCATCTGTTATGATATGTGTCACTGATCTGATCATAAAATATAAATCAATAACAGGATCATAGTCAGAACATTATCAGGGCCCAGACTCTGTGGATAAAGTTGTAGTGGTACAGCAGTGTACGGAATTCAATTTTAACCTTCATTTTTTGAGCTATCTTCTCTCCTCAGGAGCTCCCCAACCTTTTCAAAATCAGCTGATCTTTTAAAGAAGAAGTCTAACTAAATGTTATTTTATCTACTATGGGACCAAGTGCATGAAGCATATACACTGAGTGGCCAGATTATTATGACCACCCCATCAGTATTTTGTTGGGCCACCTTTTGCCTTCAATACTGCGGCGATTCTTCTTGGCATTGACTCCACGAGATGTTGAAAGGTGATGCGAGGAATCTGACACCATGCCTGATGAATAGCACTGTCCAGTTCTGTGAGATTTGAATGGTTGTGGAACCAGCTGCCTGATGGCTCTTTCAACTTCGTCCCACAAATGCTCAATTGGATTGAGATCTGGTGATTGTGGGGACCACCTAAGCAAGTTAAATTCTCCCTCATGTTTTTGAAACCACTCCTGCACAACCGTGGCATGGCGCATTGTCTTGTTGGAAGAAGCCATCTCCATTGGGATATGCCATCAACACGATAGGATGAACTTGATCAGCAACGATACTTTGGTATGTTGTGCTATTCAGACGTTGTTCCACACGAATTAAAGGGTCCAAATCATGCCCGGAAAACATGCCCCAAACCATAACACTGCCCCCACCAGCTTGAAGGGTTGTACTCATGCACGTGGGGTGCATGCATTCATGCTGTTCCCGCCAAATTCTCACTCTGCCATCTGCATGATGCAACTGGAAATGTGATTCATCGGACCACATGACTTCCAATGCTCGACTGTCCAACCCTTGTGTTCCTGTGCGAATTGGAGACGTTTTATCTTGTTAACTGCAGACAGCAAAGGTGTTTGAACAGGCCTTCGACTTCCATATCCCATACGATGCAGTGTACGGCGAACAGGGCATTCAGAGATCATTTCAGAGGATCCCTGATTAAGATCTGCAGTCATTTGATGCACTGTTGCCCTTCTGTTGTCTTGTACCAGTCTTGCCACTCTCCGTTCTGCCCTAACATTGACTAGTCGCTGACGGCCACAATTCGCACGTTCAGACCCAGATTTTCGGCTGATAGTCCAGTCTTTAAACACTACAGTCTTTAAACAATAGCTGCTCTTGAAAATTTAACTAATTCTGCTGTTTTGCTGATACTCGCTGCATGGCTCCGAGCTCCAACAATCATCCCACGTTAAAAGGCTGTTAAATCGCATTGTTTACCCATATCTTCAGAATAAAATCACTTCTACTGTCGTGGTAAATAACCTGCTTCCCTATTTATAATAGTCATTTAGCCGAAAGTGCCATTTTCGGCCGGCGCCCCCCCTTCACTTTTCGCCCGGGGCCCGCGCCCCTGCTGCCCCCATCGGTTGTTACGCCACTGCTTCTGTCACCACTCTAACTAAGCCTGCTGTCTGGACTACAACCCAAGGTCTGAGAAATGCATGATGGGATATGTAGTCTTGGGAAACCAGGATTGCATCACACCATGGAGCAGGGAAAGAAATGCAAAGCACACTGGGAATCCAGGAGGGTAATGAAAGGGAAGGGCAAACAGAAGGCAGCATTCTCTACATAAATGGGATTTTTATTTTCAAGTAAGCTTTTGATTGCATTATCAAAAACAATTATAATATGTATTCCTAATAAATGCTGATGTTACAACAGGAGAGTACTGTATATACTGGGACTTTAGAACTCCTTTAACCAGTTTGTAACGCAATAGTTGTATAAAATATGGCAGTTCATAGTCATGGTTAATATTCATACAAATGTGAAATGAGAATCACATAGGGGGTTATTCACTATTGACCCGAAGTTTACAGCCGTAGCTTCGGCTGATCCTTCGGCCGAACCGAAGGGCTGCTGTACGGGCTATTCACAATAGCCCGTACAGCAACCGAAGGCGGACTAGCAGCTCAGCCGAGCCAAAGGCATATGCTATCCGAAGTGACAGCCGAAGCAGGGAGAACAACATTGCAAATGACAGCTGGGCGGAGTCAACCGTGACCTCACAGCTCGCTCTGCCCAGTTGTATAGACAGATCAGTGTCCCCAAATGACCTGGGGATGGTAATCTGTCATTAAACAATAACTGGGCGGAGCCGGCTCCACCCAGTTGTTATTCATTGGCCGGGACCTGCTAGAAGAATCTAGCAGCTGTCAGCCAATAGGAAACAGTTGGGCAGAGCTAGCTGTCACTGCTAGCTCCACCCAATTGTTTTTCTTTTTCTTTTTTAAAATATCTTTCTTTTTAAATTTTACTATTTGTTTACATTTTAAAAATATTTTTTCAACTTTTTATTTTTTTTCACTCTTTTCACTTATTTGCTATTCTGCTCAGTACCATGGAGGTACCGAGCAGAATAGCTGAGCCGAATGCTGCTCGGCGGCATTCGGCTATTCACTCAATGCCGTTCGGCCCCTATGAGAATAGGGGCGAACGACAGCGAGTGAGCTGCCGAAGCTTCAATTCAGCTGATCCAGCTGTTGGATTGGCTGAGTCGAAGTCTCTCTGCACTACGGCTCAGTCGAACATGCAGACCAAAGGCAGCCGTACAGAGCTGATGTACGGCTGATTTCAGCCGATGACTGAGCTGGAGTGAATAGCCGAATCTCGTTCAGCTCTGTTCACTTTGGTTCGGTTATTCACTTGGCAGCCTTCAGCAGCTTTGTGAATAACCCTGATAGTTTATTTTCCTGAAGCCATTTGCTCATTGGTATTGTATGGCTAATTCATATACTGACATATTGTGGTCATTTTGGTTATTGCACTTTGTTTTTCTGTGGAACCTCCCATCTATGATGTATCTATGATGTATTTTCCCCTTCTTGTTCAGTACAAGTAGTGTGTCATGGCTACTTGTAACAGGACCACATGTACATGCTAGCTGGAAACATTATCAGCCTTTACCGCCTTAAATACCATCTATTCATTCATCTGCTGTATCCTGTTGCCTGCTGTAACCTGATGCATGGAATAAAAGCACTTTGTGGATGAAAAGGTATTTGGTAAATTCAGCTATCTGATAAGGATTGTCCGCAGGGATTATATCTGTTTATACAGGCCAGGCATAGAGGTCTCAGCAAGTGATAAATCGCTAATACAGCAATCGGAGTCAGAATACAGTTTGTTTTGTCAAAAAGTTCCACTACTATGGGGCATAAATAACATTCTGCTACGGTCCAGTAGCTATCCGTTTCTAAATCCCTCTTTTTAAGCAGTTGGCAGCCAAAATTCAGCAGGTGTCAAACTGTTTCCTATTACAAGGAATGCTGGGCAATTCATCAGATCTGAGACATTTAATCAAGACCGGCTCCATACGAAAGCACCAGAGGATTTCTTGCATCTGAACCATTCAATATGCTGCCAAAAACAGCAGACAGTATATGTGTGAAAGTGGATAGAATGCCATTACACTGCTTCTGATTATAAAAGTTAATGATAGCATAGAACAGAAGTCAGGAAGCAAATAACAGAAAATCATATAAAGTAGTAGAATAGTATTTCTAATAGTTAACACACAGTCATTTTATAGATAGTGTTGAAGGCGGGGGGGGGG
>NW_017308422.1:86750-133777 GCF_000935625.1 Nanorana parkeri | reverse complement strand
GGGGGGGTGAATCTAATGTAGGTGTCTTCTTACTGTAGGTGTTATAAGGACACTAACACCATATACTGCATTAAAAAAAAAAAACTGTAACTATGGTCAAATAATGACCTAAAAGGATGTAATCGGTGAGCCAAAGTGAAACTATAGGCATTGGGGATGTACAACAACCTGTAACAGTTTCCTGTTAAACGAGAGGTCTCTGTTACCTAGTAAATTGATGGTAATGCCAAGTGAATATAGTCACAATAAGGGTTCAGGAAGAGAGATGAAGTCTTTAGATCAGTGGTCTCAAAGTACCAGCCGGTACTATGTGGCCCGCAGCCCGCTCACAAGTCTGGTACACGGTCACCGACCGCGTACCATATGTGTATGGGGGGTGTATTATTTTATGTGCAGGGATAGGTTGTTTTTTTTATGTAAAGGGGGGGGGGGCATGGGGGGGGAGAAGGTGTATTAGGCTCCATTCACACCTGTATCTTTAGGTGCAATTATGGATTCCTGCATCAGAAATCCCTAATCTGGCGTATAAAAGCGGCAGCTGTCACATATTCAAGTTAATGATCAGGTGACAGAAGTTGCATATAAACTCCTGCACACCGCATGTAATGATATGTGATATTATTACATTCGGTTAGGAATCAATCACTCTCACTGGACGCAATGATTGTGTATCCAGGGAGAGTGTTTTCTAACTGCATGTAATAATATCACATATCATTACATGCGGTGTGCAGGCATTTACATGCAACTGCTGTCATCTGATCATTAACTTGAATGGGTGACAGCGGCCGCGTGTATCAGATTAGGGATTCCTGCTGCAGGAAAACGCAAGTTTCTGACGCAGGAATCCCTAATTGCACTAAAACCTACAAATATGAATGGGGCCTTATTGTGTGTAGTGGGGTGCGTAGTACCCTATCGCATATAGTTACATTTTATTTTAAAGGAGAACTATGGGGTAAGTGCTTTTCCCCATAGTTCTCCTCAGGGTCACGGGAGGACATAAACTAGTGTCCTCCCATGACCCAACGCTCAGTATACCGGGAGCTACAGCTCGTGGTATACCGAGACCGTCGCTGCCGGGACGGATCCTGACATTACTGTCGAGATCCCCCCAGCTGCGTGAGTGACAGCTGCCTCTGCCTATCTAGAGGCAGAGCCAGCTGTACCCGCCCCCTCCCCCGTTCGTTGTTCCAGTCAGCGCTGGAGGATCGGAGGGGGGATCCCTACAGGGAGCTCTGCAGGGGCAGGGTAGAGAAGTGAGCGAGCGACGGTATTCGCTTTGGGAGAAAAAAGTTTGTCGAGTGGCCCTCGAGGGAATTGAGTTTGAGACCCCTGCTTTATATCTATCAATGGAGAATAGAGCCTTGATGAAGAATATATGAAAATGTCTGCAAGAAACAAGAACATTCCTATACCAGATTGCAGCGATGACAAGTATAAACCATTTTGGTAAACCATTTTGAGGGTCTCTGCTTGTTTTCAGGAAGCACATTGATCTACTTGCATTGGTGGAGGTTATTTGAAGAATGTTTTTTTCTTTAAAACGTTGCTGTTCAGAGTCCGTGGCCTCTAACCCAAAGCTTTCTGCTCAAGTCGTCTGCTATCATAACCAAGTAGAAATATGGACACCGGCACCCCAATGGCAAATCAAATACATCTATTTAATGACGTACATGCAGCATAGCAAAGTACACACAGTGCAACGTTTTGGGGTCTCACAGGATCCCCTTCATCAGGCAGAACCAGTGATGCATCCTGATGCAGGGGATCCTTGGAGACCCCGAAATGTCGTACAGAGTGTACTTTGCTATGCTGCATGTACATCAATAAATAGACATATTTGATTTACCATTGGAGTGCCGGTGTCTATATTTCTATTTGTACATTGAGACGGTAGTCATCCGTCGACAGTGGTTGCCGCCACTTAACGTTTATCGAGTGCGATGGGTATATGGACCATATCCTGCTATCATATCCAGCCTTGCTTTTAGATAAATAGCTGAAACAAACAAGAATTTCGTTTCTGAGCAAAGCAAAATCCTGACAGTTCAGTGTAGGGCCAGAGGAGATCTGGCCCCTCCCTGTGTGTTGAGATAACAGGAAATTGTAGAGCTGTCTGTGAAAGAGATTATATTCATGCTTCTGATCCATGGAAGAAAATATTTATGACTGTCCTGTCTACATGCTCGCACTCCAGCAATGGCTGAGTGCCTACAGTTTTTTGAGGTTTGAGGAGGCTTATTTAAAACGTCACGGAACACTTGCAGTCCCTGATAGGCAACTTATCCCCAGGAACAAGCACACATATTACACCTATTCTGACCTTTCAGGATACAAGGTCGCTTGTTTAGATTTTTAGGATATACATTGCCAGGAAAAGTAATTTCACACCATACTGCAGGATGAATGGAGATAGTTATATCTTATGACATAGAATCTTTTTTTCAACATTTGATAATCAGGGGTCGAACAAGTTTTGGAAGGGTGTACCTGGAATCAGAAAGGTCACAAGGCCCATCAAGTGCATCATGTTCCTCAGAGATTTGTCTGTCTCTTTTTCCTAAAAAGTTAACTTAAAGAAACACTATGGGATGAGTGAAATATAGTCATCCCCATAGTTAGAGCCAACGTGTGACACTGCAGCTGTCACATGTCAGCTCTATTAATCGAGAACTGAGAGATCACATACCGCTGATCGCTCAGTTCATGATCTTCTCTCTGCAGAGAGGGGTGACTTTCCTGCAGGGATTCCCCGCTCCCTTCTCGGTTCCTCCAGCACTGACCTCTATGGACAAATGGTGGAGGGCACAGCTGACTCTAGCTCTGGAGAGGCACTGCCAGCTGTCAATCAGGCAGCGGGGTGGATCCCAACAATATTGTCGGGATCTTTCCCAGCTGCCGTGCAGTTTGCGTTGTCAGCATATAGCAGGCAATAGGCCACTATATGCAGAGTTTTGGGTCACAGGAGGACATTAGTAAATATCCTCCTGTGACCCTAAAGAGAACTACAGCCAGAAAAGGTTTGGCCATAAATCTCTGTTAAAGCTCAATCAAGGCCGCAGCTAAAATAAATGCCCCACCTCACTCCCCCCGCTTAGGATCTCCATATTTTTTCTTTACTTCCTTGAACCAGAATAGTTTTTTGCCTGAAGTGATTCTACAACTGTTGGGAAGAGAGATCCACATGCTCAGAGGTTGCTGGGGAAATATATAGAAAGCATCAGAGAGGCTGAGATATGCGGAGTAGGATCCAGAGAGGACATAGTTGGTATGTCCTGCAGCAGCTCCCATCCATGGTATCTGCCTGATGACATCACAATTCCCTTGCTAGAACTGCAGGGAGACGACACTAAGGGTACAGGTCACCCTGCTCATAGGCAGCAGAGATGACTGGTCTGTGCCACCAGATGTGGGGACATTGCAAGCCAGAAAAGGCACCTTAGCTGCAATCTAAATAATCAATGCTAATTTTACTGTACTTGGAGTTCAGCTTTAAATGAGAACTATGGGGTAAGTGTTTTTCCCCATAGTTCTCCTAAGGTTCACAGGAGGACACAAACTAGCATTCCCCCGTGATCCAAAGCTCAGTATACCGCGAGCTACGGCTCACGGTATACTGAGACCGCCGCAGCTGGGGCGGATCCCGACATTACTGTCGAGGTCCACCCAGCTGCGTGATTGACATCTAGATCTATCTAGAGGCAGAGCCAGCTGTACCTTCCCCCTCCCCCGTCTGTTCCGCCAGTCAGCGCTGGAGGAACGGAGCGGGGAGGGGAGAAATCCCTGCAGGGAGCCGTGAGTGACAGTCACGGCTCTCTGCAGGGACATGATTGAGAAGTGAGCGAGCGACGGTATGTGTTCCTGATCTATTGAGCTGACGTGTGACAGTTCATTGTCACACTTCGGCTCGAACTATGAGGTTGAATGAAAATCACTCACCTCATAGTTCTCCTTTTAAGCTCTGTTAACAATATTGTTACGATCATGGATACTGCACCAGAGTTCATGGTAAGGGTGAACCCCAGGCAAAAGTCTGCAGTCTGTGAGGAAAAGCCTCTTTTGTGACAGCTACCTAAAAAAAGCACATGGCGCAGTAAGGGCCTGTGTTGATTGCATCAGTTTGACATCATATTACATCATATTTGTAATCATATTACAGTTTGACATCATATTACATCAGTTTGACATCATATTTGTAATATATTCCTTATTAGCGGCGAGGTCTCAGACCATCTGGAGTTTATAGATCTGGGTAGTCAATAAATGTGTTATCAGTTTGACATCAGTTTGAGAAGCTTCTTGCTTCAATGCAGTGGTAAGAAGGGGAAAACCAGTGGTTTTCTGTATTGGATAAAATAGGCCTTTCTTTGTTGTTACATCTGGCCCTGAATATTTCCTTAGATATTTTTTAGACTACTATTTAAGAGTATTCAGAAAATCAGGATACTGGAAAACATAAGGATTTGGAAAACATGGCAGCTGCTAAATCAATGTAAAAGTAATTATTTCATGCTTGATTATAATGTACCTTACAAATAACCCATAAGTTACATCTGCACAACTATTATAGAGAGTTCAGTTTATTCGTATTCAACTTACCAGAAACCACATGCATGAGGTTAAAGACGTTGGCTAGAGGCTCAGTCCACTCACCCACAAAGCTGAAGAAAAGTCGGTCAATGTGAAAAGGGGCCCAACAGATGGCAAAAACCATCACTAAGACAACTGTAATAACATACGATAAGTTTAGTACGTGAGATACACTAATAACAATGTCTACAAACATTAAATTCATGGCGTCTGGAATTCAGCATTAATGCAGTCTTAATGTCTGGCCACAAGAAGCTGGAGGATAATGCAGACACGCAGTCACTTGACCTTCAGAAAAATATCTATATAATTTTTTCATTATTCACATTTCTTCATACTGCTAGCCACTTAGAAATGTGAATGCCTTTGAGCTTATGTGCAGTTTATGTATACTTAAAAGAGACCGTTTTCTGCAATTAGCCTCCTGTGCTTATTACACATATGGAACATCGAAAATACAAACAGACAGCGTTCAAGTGGAAAAAAAGGATACAATCTTGCTTCAGGGAAACTTTAAGATACACTAAAGTGAAAGTTGTATAATATTGGTATTAGTATGATACACGGTTTCTACAGCTTTGCTGCTTCCTCCGGACTGTGAATCTTTCTAAAACATTAGAGGACAAATAGAAAGTGCACCAGCATTGTGTTACACCTGCATAACCCTTTATTAAATACAAAATAAAGACTCACAAACATTCTTTTACAAACTTGTTTTGTCATATAAAAACATCTGGGAAGAGACCAGAAGAAATCCTGTAGCTGATCCTGGTTCAGAGATCTGATTAAGAGGGCCCATCCATGAAACGCATTAGAAGGTGACGCACACCAAAGACAGTGGCTGCATGCTGTCTAACAAGATCAGTTACAAGGATTTCTTCTGTGTACAGAAGATCGAGCTGGCCCCTGAGGGAGAGAGAGAGAGAGAGAGAGAGAGAGAGAGAGAGTTTAATATCATTTAATATACTAAATTGTGGATTTATAATGGAAGTGAACTATAGCTAACACTTGTTAATTTGTTGCCAAATTTCTCAGATAGATGAAAAGTTATGGGGCAGAACAGGGAGCCTCATTAGTAGGGACTGGATGAAAGAAAAGTGACAGAGTTACCCCAGGCTGGATGTAACCCGAAGCGGGCACCGGGTGTCACCCAGCGGGACGGCATCCCGCACGCATGTGAGGTCTTATGAGCACTTAACTGCCGTGTGAGTCATTTTGGTGTCACCCCCTCTGATAGTGTCACCTGGTGCAAGCCGCACCTTCCGCACCCCCCTTGTGATGCCAGTGTCCCAGGCAACCACTCAGTTTTTGTATTAATTTTCTAAACCAAGTTAGAGAACCAACAGCTTGAACCTGATTGGTTGCTGATGGTAATTTTCTTTCAAGTGTTCATACACCGGGTCAGTAGTGCTTTTTAAAACCCAAATACACTTTCAGTTTAAGTCAGCTAAACACCTTCCAGATGCATAAAAACAAAAGGTGATCCAGTTTTCAATTTTCAAAAAACAGCCACAGCCTGGTAGAAAAGACTGTCCCCTACCAGCACGCTGCAGAGAAGGGCCCTTGCTCTAAGTATGGAAGCAGTGGTTACTCTGCAGATGTCTGACACATTCCCTACTCAGCCAGAGCAAGAGCTCTTCAATCTGCAGGTAGCATGAGTTTTGCTGATTGCACATCTATAGGTTTCACTTAGCAGAGGTCCTGTTGGACTCCTTCAGAAAGACCACTACTTCCACACAGTGAACATAGGTCCTTCGGTGCAGAATGTTGGCCAAGGACAGGATTTCTAATCAGTCTATTGCTGCTTAAAGAAAAACTAAGACTTTGCATACCTTTTTGTTTAAATGAACCTGGATTTTGCTGATTTTAAACCTGATGGGCTTATGTCTTTATTCAACCTCACCTACAATGTAACTATCTACATTATACACACATACACTATATAGGTTGAACCTGGTGGACCTATGTCTTTGTTCAACCTAACCTACTTTGTAACTATGCAACTATGTTAACTCAAAGTTCAATTTGGCTTTTAAATTAATTTAGTACATCCTCTTATATGCTTTCAGACCATCAGCTGCAGTGAGTTGCTGTATTTTTTCATCTGAAACAGCCATTTTCTTCACCCTGGCGCTTATCTTTGCATACTTTCTAGATATATCCATTTGGTGCCTTGATTTATGTCACTGTCAACCAGAGAATATAAATGACTGGTTGCAAGACCAAGGGTATATTTCTGATACCGCAGTGCTGTCAGATGAGGATAAAATATTTTTTATCTATGATTGTACTGAAGTTATTACAAGCAATCTGTGACCTGCAACAGTTGCTTTTACTGGGACAATAATGTGTCCTACAATTTAGCTAGCATGGTTAGTCTGTGAACCTGCAGTTAAAAGCACAGAAATATCTAGTTCTTTTATAGTTTGTGCTTGCTTGCAGTGATGAGTCTGCTGACATTCAGGGCTTTTGGATATCTACAAGACGATGGTTTTACAGTTAAATATCATGCCTAAAATATGTAAAATGCATATATATCATGAAAAGATTGTTTTTAAAATGAATGTTCTAGTGGCAGGTTCTCTTTAAAAAAGGCTGGAAGTTTTCTCATAACAATTGGTATATACAGTATAGTTATAACTGCTAAAGCATAGTGTAGCCCGTTCCACCTTCAGTGGAGTGGCTACAAAAAATTAGTGTTGCTAGCACTGTCTAGCTGATTTGTAGTCTGATATTATCTGGGTAATTCCAGGTGTTCTTCTATTGATTGTATCTACTTAGTGGGATGTGACCCTGCTACAGAGTGGGGCAGCCAATAAGGGAACATCAGGAGTGTCTATGCCTCACCAGCCAATCACTGGGAGTTTCATGGCCGGTGGTGCATGCTGGGGAGGTGCATAAATACTTAGGGATTGCCATGTGCTCAGTCTTCAGTCCACCCTGGGCCTAGCGTGTGAGTGGGATGCACAAGGTTGGAGATGTGGACTAGCCCTAAAGCCTGCAGGAGGCCACGTGGACCACAGGAGGGGCCTGGAACTATCTAGGAGGAAAACCAAAGAAGCCTTATGACTGTTGGAGGTACCAAGAGCTGTGATGGACCTTAGGAACAAGTCTGGTGTCTCTCTTAGGGAAGCACTCATGTATATCCCTATTCAGCAGTTGTTCTACTGCACAGTGTCAGACTGTCCTATTGAAGTATTTCTGCACTGTGGAAGCCTGAAGGGATTGGTCAGTCTAGAGTCTAACTGTAAAAAAAACAGTTATGCTGTTTTTTTTAATAATGCTTCTAAAAAAGGCACTTATAGTGACTGGTGCCCAATTTGTCAATCACACATCCCTTCACTGGCTATGGATCTGCCCCTAAGAGTGAAATGTCAGCCCTCCCTACCTTTTGGGGGTCCACCTCAGGCCTTTGGGGGGTCAGGGGGGGTGCTACAATAGCATTGGTACAATTGAATCAATGGAATTGATATGACTATACAGTACATATATGAAATCAAGAAGAAATATTTTTTCTACCAAACCAAACTGGCAACAGTTGCCAGATTGCTTTATTTTGACATTTTTCTTGACCAAAGCTGCTGGTTATAAGAGAAATTTGATCATTTTAATTTACGAAAATGCAATGTCCCTTTTTTTCAGCTTTTCTATATGTAAAAATGTAAAGTGATATCTATGGCAGGATAAAACATTGGAGGTAACATTTAAATTTTTTTTTTTAAATACTCAACATTTACCCCCAGCTTTCAGCACATTCGCCTAGGCAAAGGTGAAGATCCCTAATCCCCCCACAATAAATTACTACTGCTCAGTGTTGGGACATCTTCTATTAAAAGATGGGATTCCCAGCTTGTCCAGGATGCTGTTATTTGCACATAAAGTATATGTTGTTTAAAGGAGAACTATTGGTGTGAATTACACTCCTCCCCATAGTTAGAGCTTATGTGTGACATTGAAACTGTCACACACCAGATCTATTGATCGGGAAATGAGTGAAAATATACCCCCACTCGCTCACTTCCCGATACGATCCCTGCAGTGAGAGGTGACTGTCGGTCACTTCTCCCCCGCGCAGGGATATCCCCCTCCCCTCTCTGATCCTCCAGCGCTGACTGGAGGGACAGACGGGGAGGGGGTGGTCACAGCTGGCTCTGCTTCTAGATAGCCAAAGCCCGCTGTCAATCAGCCAGCGGGGTAGATCTTGGTATTGTCGGAAGCCATCCAGGCTGCGGCGCTCTCAGCAATTTGCTGAGTTTTGGGTCTCAGGAGGATACAGTATATGTACTCCCGTGACCCTGAGGAGAACTATGAGCGCACACCTGCAGCTACTACAAGCGATCGGGCATCTCTTGAGACGCTCGATCGCTTGAATGTAAACAGCCATCGCTGGCTGTTTACATTGCTGACAGTTTCCCCACTTGTATGCGGGCTGGGCACCGCGCACTAGCGGGGAGGGGCAGGATGTCTTAAGACACCCCCCCCACTCCTATAAGGCTCCCGTTAAGCCGTTCAGGAACGGCCATGGACAGGAGGTGGTTAAGGAAGCCGGGCAGTGTGTAATGACTCGCCACCCGGCTTCCTGATTAGCCGGGAAGCCGTCTCCATGCTCCCTCATTACCAGGTGACGAGGGAGCATGGGGCCGACTTTCTGACAAATCATGAAGCTGGCGGGCAGGTAATGACTCGTCGCCTGGATCCTGATTGGCCAGCTTCGCGACCATTCAGGAAGCTGGACGGTGAGACTTTACACGGCGCCCAGCTTCCTGATTAGTCGGGAAGCCAACTCCATGCTCCCTGGTGACGAGGGAACATGGAGCCGGCTTTCTGGCCAGTTAGGAAGCCAGGCACTGTGTAATGACTCGCCGACCGGCTTCCTGATACCTGAAGTTGGGTTATTGGGATAGGCATCGGGAGCATTTGGGTGAGTCCGAATGCTTGCTCAAATACTCAGTATCGGGACTGATACCGATGCTGCTATCAGTATTGGTGCATCCCTAATATGTAATTATTGTCATTGTTTAACAACTACTGCTTAGCTTTTGGTCAGCCATTATTTCAACGGTTTTCCTAATGCTTAATAGTATTCAGTTTATAGAATGGATTGTTTATTTTTTTAAATCTCTATTTTTTCCTAACAAGATTTTCTTACCATATGTTCAGTAATATTGAGTGCTTTCAATCAGTTTATTCTTGTGGAACTTTTGTACAGTTCATAAAATCCAATACACACTTTAAAACATAAAGGAAAGAGAACTGTGTATAATATGGACACTCAAGAATTACCTTGGAAAAACATTATTTTATCTATTTTTCTACAACTCCATTATACACACATATATTACAATACACAGTACATACACTTTATATTTTACTTACAAAGCATCTTTGTGATTGACTTTCGAGATGGTCTCTGTCCATTCACAGACATTTTATCCACGTCCATCGAGTGATCACCTCTCAGCTAAACAAGATCACAAGATGAAAATGTGTAAAAATTAGCTGAAACATTTTGAAATTAGATGCAAAAGCACAACCATGTTGAGAAGGTGGCCATTAGCTTGACAAAGATAAGTATATATTAGAGCACAGGAATATTGTGTTGCAGACTATCAATATATCGATCTTGTAGTCCAGCAGGGAGTGAGAATTACTACTACTCATCACCTTCTGTGTATTTTCAGTCTGCACTGAAAAATTTAAGAAAAAAAAATCTATTTTCATATTTTCTGTAAAAGACACAAATTAATGCAGATCTGTAGTCATCAATGTATATATATATATATAACTGTGCAAAAACTTTAGGCAGGTGTGAGAAAATGGTTTCAGAAATAAAAGCGTTAATAGTTTATTTTTATCAATTATCAAAATGGAAAGTAAATGAACAGAAGAGAAATTCAAATCAAATCAAATGGCGTTCCCACCCTTTGCCTTCAAAACAGTGGCAATTCTTCTATGTGCACTTGCACACAGGTTTTGAAGGAACTCGGCTGGTAGATTGTTCCAAACCACAGATCTTTTGTAGATGTAGGCTGCCTCAAATCCTTCTGTCTCTTCATGTAATCCCAGATAGCTTTGATGATGTTGAGATCAGGACTTTGTGGGGGCCAATCCATCACTTTCAGGACTCGTTGCTCTTCTTTACTTTGAAAATAGTTTGTAATGCCATTGGTTGTATGTTTGGGGTCGTTGTCCTGCTGCAGAATAAATTTGGGGCCAATCACACTCCTCTCTGATGGTATTGCACGATGGATAAGTATCTGCTTGTATTTCTCAGCAGAGGACACCATTGATCCTGACCAAATCTCCAACTCCATTTGCAGAAATGCAGTCCTAGACCTGCAGGGAACCTCCACCATGCTTCACATTGTCTGCAGACATTCATTATTGTACTGCTCTCCATTTTTTTCGGCGAACAAACGTCCTCCTGCTACAACCAAATATTTAAAATTTTGACTCATCAGTCCAGAGCACCTGCCTCCATTTTTCAGCACCCCAGTTCTTATGTTTTCGTGCATAGTTGAGTCGCTTAGCCTTGTTTCCACGACAGAGGTATGGCTTTTTGGCCTTTATTCTTCCATGAAGAACACTTCTATCCAGACTTCTGTACCTGGGTCCCACTGGTTTCCACCAGTTAGATGCTGATGGCACTGCTGGATATCTTCCAATGTCAAAGGGAAGTAAGCATGGTGTATATTTTAGCTGCTGAATAAGTTTTCATGTGGGTTGTGTCTACGGTCCTCAACATTGCCCGTTTCTTTGTGCTTCTTCAAAAGAGCTTAAACAGCACATCTTGAAACACCAGTCTGCTTTTAAATGTTTGCCTGGGAGAGACCTTGCTGATGCAGTATAACTACCTAGTGTTTTGTTGCTGTGCTCAGTCTTGCTGTGGTGTATGACCTGTGACATGAAACTATCTTCCCAAACGTCACTGTGTGAGGAACAGCAGATGTGTTTTAAGCCTCCTACGCAGTTGTTTCTGTTTCAGTTAATGACTGTGTTTCAACCTGCATATGAAATTGATGGTCATTAGTAGACATGTGCACCAGCAAAAAATTTGTTTAGTTTAGTTTCGTTTTGAAACAAAGAAAAAAAAATAGTTTAGTTTCGTTTCGTTTTGAAACAAACAAAAAAATTAGTTTACTTTAGTTTCGTTTTGAAACAAAAAAAAAATTAGTTTAGTTTAGTTTCGTTTTTCGGATTCGGATTATGGACGAAATTCGTTATAGGACGAATTTCGTTGCAGCAAAATGACATTAGGAAAAAAAATTACTTTTTTTTTTTTACAGTCTGCAGAAGATGAAAAAAAAAAAAAAAGCCTGAGGTTCCCCCCCAATTCACACCAGACCCTTTAGGTCTGGTAGGAATGTTAGGAGAATGCCAATTCAAAAGCAAAGAAAAAAAAAACTTTATCTATTATTCTCCCTGCCCTGGATTAGAATCTGCGACCTTGACAATGGCAAGCCTGTACGCTAACCACTAAACTATTGACTCTGAACTTTTAACCATAGTAGCATTTCATATATATACATGCAATATGTAGCATTTGACAGCTGAGGATGTCAAATGGGCAGAGCAAGCCGTGAGGTCATGGCTCGCTCCGCCCATCTGTTGACATTCGGACTGAATGTAATTTATTTACGGCTAGTTTTCCTCGAGATCGGACGGGCGTCCTGCGGCGGGACTGTTTTTATTTCGGCGGGGGTCCTGCGTTTTTTTCCTAATGTCATTTTTCTGCAACGAAATTCGTCCAATAAGTGGTGAGGTCGCCGCTAGCTCCGCCCATTTGGTTATATTTTGCCGGTATCTGCCAGAACGGTACTTTGCGGAGGGAGTTCGTCGTGTATGGGCGTCAGGTTTTTTCTATTTCGATGAGTCGTCGTCGTGGACAACACCGGATGTCATGATTGACCCTTGAATTACATTGGTGGATCTGTTTTTTTTTTTTAATTACAGGTCTTGTCGCACAATTTTGGCTTGATTTTCTTTCAATTAAAGGATTTTTTTTCTTGATGTGTGGACTCTTTAGTTACAATTAATTTTAACCATTTGATGAATAAGTAGGGGTACCCCTTACTAATTTACAAGGGGGCAGCATCTGGGTGCCCGCTTTATTGGACCCTGGAAAAGAACCCTCCCAGTGCCAAGGGCCGAGGGTCTCACGCTCTTCCCCCTCCTTTCCTGCCCTTCCAGGCTGCTACTCGGATTAAGGGTCTGGTTTTGGAATCTTAAGGTACCCCACTTTTTTTCTCTATGCACTTTTTACATTTTTTAACTGGGGGTCCCTCCTAACTTTCCTGGTTTGGGAGGGGGGCCCCCTTTTTTTTACCGGAGGTTCCGCTCAGCCGATCCAGATGTTGGATCGGCTGAGTCGAGCATGTTCTTCACTTCAGTTCAGCCGAGCTGAGCATGTTCGGCTGAACCAAATGGAGCCGAAACCAACCGATGTACGGATGATTTCAGCCGATGTACGGCCAAAATCAGCTGTACAGGGCTGAAGTGAATAGCCTAATGGCTCGGTACTTTGGCTCGGTTATTCACTTGGCTGCCTTTGGCAGCTTAGTGAATAACCTTCTGAGTGTCTCTGGTCATACAGTTCTTACTTGTTATGTCGTGCATTGTGCATGTCCCTGCAGCGTGTTTATTGTAGGATATTTATTTTGGGATGGCTATGACGGCTAAGGGGCTTAGTAACAGTTACACCAGTATGATTCAGTAGATGCATGAGATTAGTCTACATTGATTTCTGTGTTTGCCCCTGTCATATTTAAATAGCGGGGATAATTGTAGTAATTTGGCATTGCAAAGGATTATGTGGCCTGTTGATTGAGTTCATGCAAGTAGGAGGCGAATCTAAATGTACCACAGTTATAAATGGACTTTGGAAGGTACACCTGGAGAAAATCCACGTGTAGATGGACAAAACACATTGGTGTTCAGGCCAGCTGCCCACTCACATCCCCCGCTTCCTGGCAGTGTCCTAGTTTAATGAAGTCACTCGATGTTCAGGAACTGTTTTGACTTTGCAGGTTAAACTCCATCATTCTAGTCCTTTTTTATGTGCTGGTATGCCAATGACCTCACTAAGTAAGTGTAGGAGATGGCATAGTAGATGCTTGTTGTGGCTTGAGGCACACGGCAAATAGCCTGGAGTGCATGTGGGGACTTGCTGTGCTAGCTGGTCTTAAATAACTATAGCATGCTCATCCTCTTACCTGCTGGAATATTCTGAAGTTTTGAAACTGTAATGCTTTGGAGTAATTGTCGCAAATGCCTTTCACCTGCATTGTCATGCTATGTTGAAATGCCTGTTCCCCAACAGTCTGTAAGTTACCTGCTTAGTGGCTCTGTTAGATATATGTGGGATTCGGTTTTCTAAGAAGAAACTGTGCTTGTGAATTGCGAGGCTGTTTATGAGATATCTCCATGCTGGACATTTTCAGACACAATACATGGCATGAACAACGCATGCCATGGACAATTATTTTAGCTCATGATCACCCATGCCACTTATCATATGTAACATGCTCATGTTCTCCCACTTCCATACACAGCAGTATTGATGTACCTTGCTATGAATATAGCCACCAGCAATTATCACCACTGTTTGGTACCGGTATTACCTGGTGTGACTGATGAATGAAGGGGTTTGTGTTGTGTAGTGGTTATTCGACAATGCTGTCAATTATTTTAAACTTCACTCCGGGATGTTTTATGCATTTATGGTACTCTACACAGTTTCCAATTGTATCAATAAATGGAAGTAACTTGTTTATCTGTCTGGTTGTTCGTTTCGTTTTACAGCTATAGGAAGGATTAGTGTTAGGGTTACAAGAAGGGGTAATGTTAGGTTTACAGGGAAGCTTACGAGTACAGATTATTGTTAAGGTTGCAAGAAGGGTTAGTGTTACAAGAAGGGTTAATGTTATGATAACAGAATGGATTACTGCTAGGGTTAAAGTGAAGGTTGTTGGTTAATGGTGGGTTACAGGAAGGCTTCGTATTATCAATAACAATTAGGATTAGTTTTATGGTTACAGATAGGATTAGGGTTTCATGTAGGGTTAGTATTTGAAAAAAAGGGAGGGTTAGTATGATGGTGGCTTAGAATGGGACATTGTTGTCTGCAACACTAACTACAAATCAGCCTCATTATTCTGATTCCCGTAAAAAGATATTCTGCAGCGGTATAAATCCATGCTGTCATATCTAATGAGTCATTGCATTGCAAACGGGCCACCGATTCAAAGAAGAGATGTGGAATTGAGATAGTGTAATGTTTGTACATCTGCTCAAGATCCTGATCATTACTACATGGAAAAAATGCCAAGTAGCAGCAGGCATTGAAGCAGCTGGAAAAAAAGATTTTTGTCTATATGTGACATTTTCTACATATGGGGAAGAGACGATGACAGTAGCGGCAAGTGAAAAGTATTAGGGAGAAAGACAAAAGGGTCCAGCATGTTCTATTCAAGGTGTAAAGAAGAAGGAGGAAGAAGGAAAATAGAAAATACAATATAAATAGTTAATCCTACCAGTTTTCTCCATCTGGATAAGAAACAACAGGTTGAAAATTTGACAGCGCTCAGGGCTGCCAGTGTTCCCATTAATGCCAGAAAATGACTTTTACACAATCAGCCATTCACCAAATGACCTCAGCTTACTAAGCACAGTCTGATCTGAAAAGCATCTCTGACTATCGGCAGTTACCAAGATCATTTTGATCATTTTACCTACTCTGTGTTTTTGTAAGAGCTATTTCCGAATGATAGGTAACAGCTATTTATTCCTGAGACAGAACATCCTACTAGCTTTTCCCAAATGTGTGATTTGCAGTTCATACAAGGAATTAAATAAAAAAAGTTATATCTTGTTATGGAAATATACAATAGTATACAATAAAGAGAGAAAGTAAGAGAAATAACAAAAACATTTCCATTAAATAGAGGTGCTCTCTTAATGTTCTTTGCAAGTTGATTGCTCCATGGTTAATCAGTGTTCAATTATGACTGCATTATGGTCAAGCACTGCGGCAAGATGGCTGACCATAGGCTAATAGTTTTTGCAGGCTGGGTTGTATGTAGAGACTGTATTGGCATGGGTATGTTTGAATTGTGCGGTCTTGTGGTCCCATTTGTCTCCAGCCATGTTGCTTGAATAGCACTGCGAAAATCAAAATTTTACAAGCCCTATGGATTTAGCCTGCTGCTAACATTGTTCGAGGAACTCCCTTTCAATAGACTGTACAGTACACAAATTAATAGTGTGTCACCTGTGTGCCTCTAAACACCTACTGCACATGCTTTCAGTCCTACTTCTTATTGCAGCAATGCGTAGAACTGGCCAGACAATTGCCAGAATTAAATAAAAACATGTTCTACATGTTTTCATTACTCGGCAGCTAAAGACACTGGCCTGAATTGCCTTATCGCAAATACTTGCCTCATTTATGCTATTATGCACATTTCTACATGTTTATTCCTTTGCAAGTACAGAAAACTAAAGTTTGATGTGCCAGAATAATATACACCTACTTTGTATTTTGACATGACAACACAGTGGGGGGAATTTATGATCCTGTTTCTGACAACGTTTGTAGTCGCAAAGACGAAAATGTCGTGCTAACTAACCACAACCATTTATCTCTGTAATGTGTCTTTTTTTAAGTGTTCTTGTGACATTAATATTTGCGACTCACTGCACATGTTTTGCAACATTTAGCAAACTTTCTCAACTGAGCAGTAATTGCATCCAGCATTTGCGATATTAAAAGACCTCCAAACCATTGAGTATTCTAGAAATGCTCCTGAGCACTTTTAACGTAATGCAAAGATAATTTCATACCCTCAAGTCAGCTAAGTACCTCAGGTCTATTCAACTGTTCCCAGCAAGCTTGTGCCAATTTAGAGACAATTTAGAGACAATTCTCCTTATGAAGCACTGGCGGAACTACCAGGGTCGCAGCGGTGGCAATTGCGACCAGGCCCTGGCGTTCCGTCACTTGGGGGGGGGCCCAGCAAGGAAGTAGAGGGCCCCCCCGCGATCGCTCCGCTCCTTCCCTGTCACACAGCCACCTGCAGCATGTACGGGCAGCTGTGCAAAATGGCTGGAGAGGCTGTCACTGATCTCGGAGAATTTGTTGATCCCGCCTCTTAGGGGCGGAGCTAAGAGGTATGTCTCCTCTTAGCTCTGACCCCTGGCCACAGAGACGAGGAAGAGGGCCATGGGCCTGCAGGAGAGGTAAGGTAAGTTTGGAGTGGGTGCTGGGAAGAGAGAGAGAGTGTGTGTGTGTGTTGCTGGGACTTGTAGTCCAGCACAGCTGGTGGTAATCTGCATTGCTGTATGATGATTATACAGCAATGCAGAATAGCACCAACTATGTAGGACTACAAGTCCCAGCAATGCATTATAGTGGGGGGGGGGATGCTGGTGGTATTCTGCATACCTTACTTTTATTATAATGTATTGTAATGTATTGCTGGGACTTGTAGTCCCGCAGCGCTGGTGGTATTCGGCATTGCTGTATAATCATTATACAGCAATGCAGAATAGCTCCAACTATGTAGGACTACAAGTCCCAGCAATGCATTATATTATATTATATGCAGATACTAAACGCAGATACCGGTGTTCTGTCGAGAACGCCGATCTCAGCATCTGCGCTTACACACAGACCAATATTATCGAGGAAACCGGGATTTATTTACAAAGTATTTTGTTTAAATCGTTAATTGTGACCGATAATAATATTCCGTCCATCATTTCCTGCCATGGACGGCATATCATTAACGGTCACAATTAACAATTACAAATTAATACTTTGTAAATAAATGCCGGTTTCCTCGTTAATCACATCTGTACATAAACGCAGATACTGGGTCGGCGTTCTCGACAGAACATAGGCACTAAAATTTTAAACAAGCGGCTGCCTGAGGTCCCACGCTTGCTGGGGACCTCGGCAGCCTTCCTGTTAACCATGCAGTGCCGTGGGGTTGGGGGGGGGGGTTTCTTGCACCGGGGCCCTGAAGGTTCTAGTTACGCCTCTGTTATGAAGGCTTTAGTTATGAAACATAAACTAGGATAAAAATGATGGATGCACTCATACTGATATCGTAATGTATATCGTATAGTATCGGTGCCAATACTAAGTATTTTGATGAGTACTCATACACTTTCGCTACATAACATATATTTAGAAGACCAAAAGGTTGCAAACAATCCATCACTGCAATCTAAGATGTTGGATAATAAATATGTTGAATGTCAATTTTTGAGCCATCCTACTGAAAATGCTAATTGATACCCTGCCATTAAACCAAAGCATGCAGGCAGATCTGTACTGACTACTTGGTTTAGGTCAGTGACTAAGACACTTTCAAAGCCGTTGGCTCAGCATGACAGACATGCAATCAGCATTTTTGGAAGGAGAGGTCAGCAACAATATTCAGCCATGATTTAATACAGAGGCATCCGCACTACTGCACAGCTACTTAAGAACAGCTAAAGGTCAATCCAAAATACAAGGGTATAGTAAATGGTTCAATTAACTTAGCCTCCCCACTGTTCTGCATTCCCTTTCTGTGCCTTTCCCTGTCTTTAGCACAAATGTAATATCTCTTTCATAGAATTAGCAGCTCATTGATTTATTTTCTTGCTGCCTGAGATTGCTTATTTACAGTCAGGTAAAAGCAATCAGGGAGCTACTAATGCTGTCCGGCAATCACTGCAACTGTGCTGATGTCACAACTTCTTTCAAAACAGGTTTGAATATATCAATGCTTGGATGAAAATCTCAATTGCTGAGCACACACTGCTATGCTCTGCATTTCAAGGCTTTATATTCCAACTAAAATGTACTTTTAAATTATATTATAAGGAGGATATGGAGATCGTTATCTTTATAACCATTTACTTCATTTTTCTGCTTAGTATGCCTGTTGTTAGGACTGGATTTATCATTAAGGATGGTAAGCTCATGCCTATAGGCAGCAGACACAAAAAGGCAGCCTGTAAAGTTTTTAGCTACTGTGTCCAATTTGGGAAATTTCCCTTCACTTCCTGTACTGCAGACAAAACAGTGAGAAGAATTCCCTATTAGTTAGGCTGGCCATAGACCTGTCATTTTTTTTTTATTATTTAACCCTTGGGCTGAACAAAAGACATTTACGCAATTCCTCCATCAACACAAAGCTCGTCCATTGAGGAATCGCTGATGTGTCAGAATACCCAATCAGAGCGGGCAACACATTTGCTGCTGTCTCTGATCGTACGAAGATTTTCCAGCCGGCTCCTTTGAGCAGCTGATCAAAGAACACCAGCTTAAAGGGAGCCAACAGCCCCATACACAGGACGAATTTCGTCCAGTACATTAAACACCGTACAAAATTCGGCCATTGTATGGGCACATTTACTAGAACAAGTATCCCAGTTGAAATATTTCTGCTCCTGTTCTGGTAACAGCTCAAACGTTTTCATTTCTCCTTACTTTCAGTTCTGGTGACAATGCCAAAACAAAACGGCTTCTAACCTCTAGCCAGTCACTCCAAAAACTAGGTTTTGAAAAAATAGTGAAATCTACCCAAAAGCAATATTGGCTTCTTATGTTTTTTTAAGGCTGGTTACAAACATTACTATCCAACTGTATAATCCCCATGTTGTTTGTTTAGGTAGGCCCTCACACTACTTGGCTACTGGTAAATCTAAAGAATATTGTGAAAGGATTGTACAATCAGATTGTAGAGTGTTCACAACTTTAGGCAGTCCTATTAAAGTTCCTGAATTAAATCCCACCCACCGTGGAGTTTTGGGTGTTTTCACCCACTAATATATGTTCCCACCTCTCCCGATGGATGTTGGAACACCATATTTAGCTATGTCTTCAGAGTCCCCAGATATATAACAAGCCCTTTGTTGGTTCAGCTCCCCAGCATCTACCAAAAACCGAAACATCCATTTTGGGTGGGCTGAATCTTTAAAGTGACTCTGTCACTAGAATAATTTCCAAAACAAAGTGCCCCCTGCAAAGAAGAGGGTTCATACTTACCTCTTCCACCGCCTGCAGATCTGCACTGTATTGCAGGGATACCGCTGCTAAAGGATCTTTAGCATCTGACGCCCTTTCAGGAGGGTCAGATTTCTGGTCCTACACTGCACTAAGTGGTTTGATCCACCAGCTCTAATGTCAGTAACCGACGCAAGGGATCAGCTGGAGGAACCACAAAGTAGTGGGAAACTAGCAATCTGACCCACCCAATGGTGTCTCAGATGCTGGAGATGCTTTAGCAGCGGTATCCCTGCATTACAGCACTGATCGATGGTGAGTAGAAGTAGTAAGTATGAACTCTCTTCTTTGTCTGGGTCACGTTGTTTTTGAAATTTGCGCTAGTGACAGAATCACTTTAGGATGCTATGCAAATATTGGAATTCCAATTGTGTGCCAGTAGTCAGTACTATTGATCTGCAACCTTTTGAGCTGTCTCAGCAATGTTAAAGAAGTGTCTGGCTAGTCTCTAAATCAAATCAACAGAATGCAGCTGCAATGTATACATGACTTTTTCTGGTCATCTGTCATATTGATTTGACTATTGACAAACAGTCACCATTTGCTACTTAGCCTTGTAAACACCATGTGCTGAACATTTTAATATTTGTTATAATTAATCTATCATGTCTAGGCCTCAAATAAAAGGTTGATTTGTACTAAGTATCAGCTAATGCAATTCTTTATAAGATGGAGACAGTTTTTAGGTGGCATGGCTTCTAGGTTTTATCAGTCAATCTTTTTAAGAAGAGTCAACTTTTAATTGTCTGGCACAGTTGGTACATGACATCACGAAGGACAGAGTGCTATCATGTTATCACATTGTTCCAGCAATGAGAACCTCTTGTAGACGAGGACATTCTACACATATTCTTATGGATGGGGATATCTCCAGTCACCCAAAGAGGATTATCCTAAACTTTGCAGGCACAGATTCCATACTATGCTAAGGAGAGAAAAACATTTTGCAACATTGCATCTTGTTTCCAGAAGTGGCCATAGTTCATTCAGTCACTCAGAGATGAGTTCTGATCGATTGTTGTGTGTTTTTGTCCTTTACAGGTGTTTAAAAGTCCAACTCTAGGCTCACTTCTCCTGCCACGGCTGTATTTTTTTTTTTCTATTTTTATGCTTATCTGGTCTTTAGACCAGTCACATGATGTGAGGTGTCCTCTTTCTTTTAGGATCTCCTCCAGGTGGTGGGCAGTCCTTAAAAGAGAACATATACTAACTTCCTCCCGTGACCCAAAGCTCAGTATATCGTGGGCTATTATTTGCAAAATACTGAGATGGCTGCAGCCGGGACAAATCAGCAGGCTCTGCCTATCTAGAGGCAGAGCCAGCTGTGCCCGCCCCTTCCCCCGTCCATTCCTTCACTCAGCGCTGGAGGTTTGGAGAGGGGAGGGGGGGAATCCCTGCGGGGAGCCGTGACTGACAGTCACCGCTCACTGCAGGGAGATGATCGGAAAGTGAGCGGATCGGTGCATGTTTCTGCTCACTTCCCGATCAATAGAGCCGACCTGTGGCAACTTCTTTGTCACAGGTCGGCTCTAACTATGAGGATGAGTGGAAATCACTCACCTCATAGATCTCCTTTAACGTGCATTTCCACTTTTGTAGCCAAATTGAGATAACACCTACTTTATATTTGTTACACTGGAATCGGAACCAAAAATGTGTTATGTGGTTAGTGGTTCACACCAGTTCATTGCGTTGCATTGTGCTGAAAAAATGTAGAGCCGCTCTACTTTTTTTCAGCGGAGGGCAGCGCAACGCAACACACTGGGGTGAACTGCTCTCATTCACACCCATTCAATTTTAGATATGCTTGTGTTGGCATCCATTGGAAAATGGATGCCAAAGCATCTGATGTGAATGGATAATAGGTATGGCTCCTTGATCTGTAAAAGTTTTAGTTTCCTGTAAAATCAGCTGATCCCCTGAGCACTGGCTTTGACTGGCTGGAGGGTTGGAGAGGAGAGGGGGAAACCCTGCGGGGAGTGGTGACTGGCAGTCACCGCTCTCTGCAGAGAGATGTTCGGAAAGCGAGCGGTATGTGTTCTTTGTCACAGGTCAGCTCTAACTATGAGGATGAGTGGAAATCACTGACCTCATAGTTCTCCTTTAATGATGCATATATGATGTATGTAAGAATGAGTGGGGTGTCGTGGTGACACCCCCCCAAGGGGGTAGTTCCATGACTCCCTGCACTCACAGTATATCTTTAGCCTCCCGGGTCAAATGACACCAAGAAGACTGAGGACATTTAGCTACTGAATTGAAAAACCAACAAGAAATAATTAAATGAATCTCGCTACATTAAACCACTGCAAGAAAATATCTGATTGGTTATGATGTGTTAATTCACATCACTGGTCTTTGCACTTTAATATACTGTACTGCAAAGCCAAGTGAAGCAAAAAAGCTTCTTATCTGCATAATTGACTTGTTATACAGAGAGATAATATAAATGAGAAATAAAAGCTTATGTGAACTCTAACTAGTTGGATCATTGAGGAAGATTACTGAACAGAGGAAAAAAACAACAGACACACATATGAAGGAAAGTGCAAAGAAGAAGACGCGCAAAGCATCTCAGCAGCCCTTATTTTAGTACAGTCAGGAGACAATAATTCCAACACAGTGTATTATGTGTTGTCATTCATTAAAACGCTTCACCATACATCACTGCAACACAAAGTGTGAGTGGGCCCTTAGTGTTAAATGTGCTAGTGTTAGGACCCATTCAGGCCTCTGCATTTCTGTAATGTACAGTAAAAACAACATTTACGCATGAGTTACTTTAGCACGCAGTAATGCACAGTTTGTGGTGTGCTTTGTTGTGTTGTGGTGCCATTTATTTAATATGTCATACTGTACACAACTGTAGCAGGCAACACACCTGTGCTTTAGCACACAATGCTTTGTATATACACTGAGTGGCCAGATTATTATGACCACCCCATTGGGCCACGAGATTACTCTACGAGATGACTTCGTCGGGCCACCTCGTGACTCCACGAGATGTTGAAAGGTGATGCAAGGAATCTGACACTGCACTGTTGCCCTGCTGTTCTCTTGTACCAGTCTTGTCACTCTCCGTTCTGCCCTAACATTGACTAGTCGCTGACGGCCACAATTCGCACGTTCAGACCCAGATTTTCGGCTGACAGTCCAGTCATTAAACACTTTAACAACAGCTGCTCTTGAACATTTAATGAATTCTGCTGTTTTGCTGATACTCGCTCCATGGCTCCGAGTGCCAACAATCATCCTACGTTCAAAGGCTGTTAAATCGCGTTGTTTACCCATATCTTCAGAAAAAAATCACTTCTACTGTCGTGGTAAACAACCTGCTTCCCTATTTATAATTGTCTGGCCCTCTAGCAACTTCAGCGCGAAATTATAGCTAATTATAGCTAATTTGCCTGCAAACGTCAGGTGGTCATAATAATCTGGCCACTCAGTGTATATATATATACAGAAGACACAACAGTCAGTGCTGGATCAGAGATCGGCATCAGCGCTGGAGGGACTGCTGAAAACTACTGGAATTAAGAAAATGATTGGATTAAGAGGCATCACTTAAGGTAAGTCATTAAACAAGGATTAGAGGGGGGAAAAATTAGAGTTTAATGTCACTTTAAAGTATGTGTAAATCCAATCATTAGACACTCCTATAAGCTTTAACATATGAATATATAAATGAATGATAAGTAAGGTGATCCATGTGCTTTGTTTCTCACATCTGCAGGTTTTCTTTTCTTGACCAGTTCACTGAAGTCGCTTCCCTTTGCTACCAGACCATCCCATACAAAGCAGAACCAGCAGCCCACAATCCAGGAGCACCAGACAGCAGATTGCTAGGGGTGCAAAATCATTAACCCTTGCAGTGGGGCGGGGAACACACTGCAAGGGTAAATCTTTTTCGACCTTGGAATTCAGCTTTAAAAAGTGCTGCAAGTTTAATCAAAATAAATGGGCTAAATAAAAGTTCACCTTTAAAGTAGTATTCATCTCTCAAACTTATTTCAATAATGAATCCAGATTAAAGAAATATACATTGTCCAGCAAAGTATTCCTTTACACTTTTGCCCAAACACTTACAGTTATCTTTTTTCTAACAGCTGGCTCCAGCTCTCTCAGCTCAGCTTCCCTGAACTTCCTATCCAGTACAAGATCACCAAGGACAGCACAGCCTGCTGCAGATGTCCATCTACTAGCATGGAGAAAGTAGGAGGGAAGAGAGAGGAGCAGGGGAGAGGGAAATGACTTGTCTTGCCTGTGTGTTTTTGTGAAGACACACACACAACTTACTAGCACACAAGGGTGGCTGCATAGGACCTGGCAAGGTAGAGGAGCCACCCTAAAACAGGATATCAGGACCGGTGCCCAGGGGACAAGCAGATTCTGCAGGAAACTAAAACTTTTAAACATCAAGGAGCAGCATCAATTGTAAGTGATTTCATCAGCATTTGAAATAGCTTAAAACCCTTTTGACGTTAATATCTCTTTAATGCATTGCATAGCGTGAATATACCTTCATCCTTCATATTCTGCTTAGCCTGCTACAGTGGAACTGAAAGTGGCAGCAGAAGCATGCAAGATGTGTACATCCATCATGGCTGGGGAATCCCGTAACACACAAAGTAACTGTCAGTGACATATCTTTAAAGTCACTCAGGAGTTTAACCTTAAACATGTATTCAAGTACCTTAACTATTAACAAAAATGTGTCTTATTTGTGCATCACTCAGCTGTAGATCCTCAAATCATCTCTCAATTGGTACTGACACTGTCCTTCCTTCTATTGGTCGGCTACTTTTGTATAGAGATTGTAGTCCAACTGTCCAGACTGTAATAGTGACCAGTCACATTGTTTGCCAGTGCATCCAAAGTAGACATGTGCATTCGGATACGGGCAAACTTGCTGAATCACAAAATTCCGTTCATTCGGCAGTATGCCTGAATCCGAAATAACACATTATTATATGCCTGAATATATGCGAAAAATATATTCGGATATATACTAATTTGTTTTGTATGGACACTGCCACCTTGCTGTGTCCAAGCTGGCAGTGCCCATACATGCATATGACGTCACCCTATGGTGACTTCATGCGTCCCGCCTCCAAGATGGCGGCGTGCATTTGCAGAGCGTGCCAGTGGCCAATATGGCCTCCGCGTGTTTTTTTTCTTTTTAAAGTGTGCGCTTTTGGATTTGGAGCTTCATTGCCTTTCATCAAATGAACCTAATGAAAAAGTTGTTTTGTCCAAAACAAATTTTTATGCTGTGCACATGTCTAATGTATAGTAAGAAAGTCTGCTTGCTGATTGGTTGTGTTAGGGATTTTAGTACACCATTCATTTATTCACATTCTTAAATAATTGTGAGAATAATTGAATCAGAACTTTAACCAGCAATTTCATGACTCCCAAAACAGATACCTTTAAGGCATGCCAACTATCAAGGTTGCCAGTGTGCTTATTTCAGCTCTCATCCAAACTTTCAAGTCCTCAAATAGCAATTGAGATCCAAATAGAGGCTAAGATGGCTCCTTCCTTGGCTGTAACACATAGGAGGTTGTAGTTCGGTTTTAAGACTTGAAATGATTAAATGGTCCTCCTAAACAATATTCTATGACCTAGTCAGTTTTATTTCACATCTTGTTTTTGTCTTTATAATGCAATGTGTGATTGATTAAAAAAAGGTTTCAGGTTATTGATCTCTTTTATATAAGTTTAAAAAATGGTATTACGCTGATTGCAGGAAGTTGTTAATTTATGAAAGTGACCTGTTGCTTTCATGCGGTGATGTTTTTCTTGTGTTTTGTAACCAGCTGCCTGCAAATTAATGTGATTTGTGTTATCTTGTTAACAACAGCTGAGTGCAAAACATCAGCTAAATTCTATTACATAAGATATGGTTTCAGGCAATTCACTGTGGATGTCTTAAGCAGAGAGGTTTATATAACACTCGGAGGCTTTAGTGAAAACATTTTTTAAAATATATTTTAGCTAGGGATGCACCGATATATCGACCACCAAAACATATCACCCGAAAATGGCACTTTTGGCAAAATGCTGAAAGTGAAATTTTTCTGCTGAAATAGCGGTGCATACCTGCTTTCTCTCCTCCCTGCTGGGCGCTGCTCTGTGTCCCAGTTGGCAGGAGAGAAACTGTCAGGGGGGCCTAGTGCTGCGGGAGGAGAGTGCTGTGAGCGGCCGGCATCTCTCCTCCTCGCACCGCTCAGCCTCCTGTCACAGATCGGCAGAGCGGTGTGTGGGCGGAGAAAGCCAGCGCTGTCACCGGAGGCCAGCCGGCAGGGAGGAGTCAGCTGTCAGATCGAGCTTTCCTCCCCGCTCCGCTCGCTCAGCCGCCTGTGACAGCGTGTCAGGAAGGAGAACGTCGTGTGTCGCTACAGCAGGACCCTTTTTGGAGCGGATTTAGCCGCGATTCAAGCTTGCTCAATGCAAGCTTGAACGCGATATCGCGCTGCAAATCTCGCGATATCGCGCAATATGCAAATCGCGCGACAAACGAAAGTGAATGCACGCAGCCAGCAGCGTACACGTTGGACAGACACAGTGGGATACAGAAGACACAACAGTCAGTGCTGGATCAGAGATCGGCATCAGCGCTGGAGGGACTGCTGAAAACTACTGGAATTAAGAAAATGATTGGATTAAGAGGCATCACTTAAGGTAAGTCATTAAACAAGGATTAGAGGGGGGAAAAATTAGAGTTTAATGTCACTTTAAAGTATGTGTAAATTGCAATCATTAGACACTCCTATAAGCTTTAACATATGAATATAATTCCAAAAGCAGAACTCCAGGATTTTTGGAAATTAATCCTTGCTGTGGGGCTACCCACAGAGCCTCATTTTCCCCTTGGCTCTAGCCATATTTTCTCAACTATTACTCTGCTTGAAATACAGATCTATTATATGTGAAGATTCCGAGGAACATACCACAACGGAGCAGAGGGGGGAGAAGTCAGCAGTCACTGCTGCAGTACAGAGGAACAAGTGAGTAGTTCTTTTTTTATTTTTGCCCCTAGAGAAAAACGAGCAGTTAACCCTTGCAGTGCTTGGTTAGCCCCACTGCACATGCTAATTTTTTCAAAATTCTGGAGATCTTCTTTAATTATAACATATTTGAAATCTGCTGCTTTTATTAAAATAATACCTAGTGATGTTGCCATGACGATCCTTATATTCAATAACAGAATTTTCATGTTAACAAGTTAGCAGTTAATTCACAGAACACTGATTTTAGGTTTAGTTGGAGCCAAATGGGCTGAATCACCTGCTATCATGTTGTATGTTCTGGAGACAACAGTCATTAGATCTGCTTTCTATAGTCCCTAGCATTTGTAGTTTTGGATGTTTGCACCCACCTTTGGGTGTTCCCATACCAACTGTTGTATTCTCAATAATGTGAAATAAACAAAAGTTACAGTAAGTAGAACAGAATCCTATCATAACAGCCATGGCAGGTGTTTAGACTTGGGAACTCAACAGCAGAGCTCTTACCAGTAGAGTCCCTGAGAGATGTAAGGAACCTTTAGAGGTTTAACTCCCCATTTGCATCTGGCAAACATTAAATAACAGTTTTTAGTGGACCAGTTCTTTACCCATAAGAAGATGAAAACAGTTTATGTAATAATATCATAAATGTAAGTAGATGCCATTCAACTTACTTTGATACCCATCAGGCAGTAGAGGACACTGATGACTCCCATTGGAAGCACGTAGAACAGCAATGATGTTACTTGGATAATGCAGTTATAAATCCACAACGGTTGGACAACAGTGCACAGAGCAGAGTCTGGTACAAGACTTCCATTGGGGAAGTACTTCACTTCAATGCCATGAGTGCTGGTATTGGGGAAAGAGAAAACAATGGAGACGATCCAAAGTGTCATGAGGATTCTAAGGGCCCTCTTTCGGGTGCTTTTGAGCTTGGCTTGAAAGGGATGGATGATGGCCACATACCTCTCCACACTGACCGTTGTCACGCTAAGTATAGAAGCAAAACACACAGTCTCGAAGAGCACAGTCTTAAAATAACAACCCCAAGCACCAAAGAAAAAAGGGTAGTTGCTCCACATCTCATATATTTCAAGAGGCATCCCAAGGAGCAGGACAAGAAGGTCAGAAACCGCTAGACTAAACAGGTAATAGTTTGTTGGAGTCCTCATGTTATGGTGCTTCAGGATCACCAAACACACCAACATGTTTCCAGTGACCCCCACCAAGAAAATCGCTGTGTATACAAGAGTTATGGGGAGCGATAAATGACTGCGCTTTGGACCATAAAAATATGCCAGGTACTCTTCTGTGCTGTTTAGGTATCTCAAGGGAATGTCATCAGACGGGAGAAAATGACCTGGCAATGTAAAGCTGTCATTTTGCTGCTCATCCATCACTCCGATGTCAAGAGACAACCAGGGTTCACTTAATTTGTAAGTCCACTTAAAACAGAAACTGTCTAAAGTCTACTGAGAATGAAGCTGTTCTGTCGACAAGATTCTACCATAATAGAACAAAAACTAAAAACAAAAAAAAACACTTTAAAAGAATAGCTCAAGGCATAAATGGTTTGATAAAATCAAACATAATATAAAATAACAAGACACAATTAAATGAAATGTCATGGAAACATAAAGATGTACAGAAGGTTAGGTTAAAAAGAAGACGCACCAAATGATAGAAAAAATACTCAACTAGGTGTCAAGCGGCTAAACATAGCAGGAAATTACAATTCTGATAAAATACTAGCAAAAACAAAAGCTCCTCTTCAAGCACTTTCCAGAGGTCTTCAGTCCGTTCAATAGGGGAGAAAACTGCTGAAGTCTCAGTTAGTGCTGCTGTGTGATACAGAACACCAGTTGCCTTTCAAACATCTCTGTTTTAAGTGGAAAACTCTCCTCCTCCGAAGGATGCTGATTGGACAACCCAAATTATTCACTCATTCCTAACAATGACTTCAAGCTGCATTCAGCACGAGTCTGAGACGAAAAGGTTGTGGCTGCTCGTCACTGGTGCTTTCACGATCGCTGACATGTGGTGCAGGTTGGCTTGGCAAGTCGGTTAAAGGGTTAATTCCTAGTAGACACCATTACGTCTATTCTACCGGATACGAATGAGAATGTGATGTGTTCTGGATGTTCATGACGGAGGAATACAACTATGAAAACTATCCAGGATAATTTGTGTTTGCTATTTCGTAGCTGGTAATTTGAAAATACATTTTGAAATGAACATTGGACACTTGGCTAATAAACCATAAGATAGACTCAATCTGCCGCACATGAGATAATACAAAATGGTCAGTCTTTTCCTTATGTTTTAGAATAGTGTGAAAGGGATTAGATTGGTGTAAATATTCTTATCGATATGATTTTTATTTCAAAACCTTGTTTTGTGTATAATTTCTGGTTTTATATGTACATGAGGGCAGCCATATGTTCTCAATAAATGCTCAGGTTCTGCTTTCTGCTTTGCAGCTCTACACAGTGATTTTGCTTTACTGCTCCTTTTTAAAATGCAAGTCTATTGGGCATATAAAAGTGAGACTAAACTCAGGAGTTAAATCTTAAAAATGCATTCAAGTACCCTAACTATTAATACAAATGTATCTTATTTGTGTATGACTCGGCTGTAGATCCTCAAATCATCTCTGAATTGGTGCTGACACTGTCCTTCCTTCTGGAGGGTGGCTACTTTTGTTCCCCATAGTTCCTGTGTGTGTTTTAGCCACTGCACCAAGCTCCCTCCTGTGATGGACTACAATCTCATGTTTAGTTTACTGATTTGTATTGAGATTGTAGCCCATTACAGGAGTGAGCTTGGAGCGGTGGCTACTTTACAAAACACACAGGAACCATGTGGAACAAATATAGCCACCCTCCAGAAGGAAAGACCGTGTCAGCATGCATTCAGATATGATTTGAGGGTCTACAGCTGAGGGATGCACAAATAAGATACATTTTTATTAATATTTAGAGTACTTGAATGCATTTTTAAGGTTTAACTCCTGAGTTTAGCGTCACTTTAGTTGACTTAAATATTTCTTATATCTGTCAGGGACTACTAGTGAGATGTCTATGGTTGAGTCGCTCAGTTGTACATTTGCCATTATAAGGGTGCCCTTCTCTCCCTATATCATTTTTAACTGATCTCAAATCATTAAGAATGCAATAGGAAAAATAGGATGATTTGAGAATCTACAGCCAAATGATACACAAATAAGATCCATTTTTGTTTTTAGTTAAGGTACTTGAATGCATTTTTAAGATTTAACCCCTGAGTTTTGTGTCATTGTAATACTACTAACATTCGCCTAGCATTTCATTCCCCACATTCACTGTGTTTATAATGGGGTCAGTGTGCATGACAAGGGTATTGTCTACCTTATGTAAGGGTCAATTAACGAAACAGCATAAGACTTCTATATCAATCCCCCTTCTAATTAACTGACACAACACTTGTCTTGGATTTTTAGTGGCCACAGCACCCAATTTATTAAGTATAAAACCATTTAACAAATCTTTCCAAAAATAACTGACAACGGGAACTGAGGTCCTTGAAGGCCATCCCACAACAAATCAACCAGTGTCTGCCCACATGGCCCCCAGCTGCACCACACTGCCTCGGGGACTAAGTAGTATCAGCAGACACTAGATGACTAACTATCTGACCCGTTAACAAAGGGATGCCAAACCTGAGACAGCTCCCCGCTGTTAATTAAACAGCAACTGCATAGATTGCTCCTCAAGGACCCCAATACCCTGCCCGGCTGCAGCAACATTAACAATAGATCAAAACAAAATGCAATCGGACAATGCAAATATCAAACAAAAGCAAATACCACACACAAAAAAAAAAATTAGGGCGAGAGGGTGGGACGCTACTTCCACGCTGCTGACTCCGTCTGGATCTGGAACCTTCTTTCCTCAGGGATCCACCTACACTCCTCCTCTTCGCACCTCTGACCAATCAGGTAAGTGTCCCATCATGACCTCCCTGTTGCTAGGAACAAATTAACCCGAGCAGGACCCTTTTTTGTTTTTCCAAACCCCTGTTATGTAGGCCTTCCACAGATGCCTCTGTCTGCTGTTCCAGGCCTGTCTGGGGATTCATGTGGACATCTGTCAAATGTCACCCTTACAGAAAGCTGTAGAAACAGTTTTTAAAGGGTATCTAGGGTCAAATACTAAAAATAAATCTGTATTTCTATATTGAATTTACATAAGTTCTATCCCACTCCTAATAACCATATTGATCTAGAAGTTTGTAAACTTGCATATTGAAGATGCCCATAGGATGTACTTACTCAATGCACTGACACAATTTCACTCAGGCCTGCCTTCTAAACTACATATCAACATCTGAACAATGTCATGTTATATTTGCTTGCTGCAAGCAATGCATGGTGGGATATGCAGTCATGAGAAATCAAGATTGCATCACATCAACCAGCAGGGAAAGACACACAAAGCACACTGGGAATCCAGGAAGTTGCTGAAAGTGATGGGCATTGGGCAGACAGAAGGCAGCACTCACTACATAAAAGGAATTTTTTTCAAGTGAGCTTTGGTTGCATTATCAAATAAAAAACAACTCTACTATGTATTCCGATCACAGTGCTGAAGTTATAGCAGGATAGTATATGCTGGGCCTTTAGAACTCCTTTAAACTGCCAAGTGAATTTTCTGTTTGGAGCTCTCCATAGTGCTGAATCTGTGTTTTTACACAGTTTTAGCACTACGGTGGCTAAATGTACTTTTGTGCTTGGTTTTATTTAGTAACTATTAAAAGATGTTTGTTTTTTTAAAAAGAACAGAATGTGCTTCTCCTCCCTTAAAGACCTAACTAGTCTGGTACCCCCGACATGTGGGGTGGAATCCACATAGCAAAGGAACAGTGAGTGTGCAAACCCCCTGAAATACTGATATCATCCTGGGCCAAAGAAAGAGATATCCCACCAAAAGCACCATTGCCTAAGGAAGGGTGTCAGTAACGGGAGGACTTCTGTCACACTTCCTGTCATGTTCATGTTTGTTATAGTTCAGCTATGGGCAATTATGTACTACATGGAATTGCAGTAGTTATGTAAGAGGATACTCCAAAAGACCCCCAAAACTAGTTCACCAGGAAGGGGGTGACTACCCACCTGTCCCATGGGGAACAAGTAGGTGGCATATAAGCCCCCCAACTTGCCAGCACCAGTTCTTTGATAAAGGTACCCCTTTTTTGGTGAATCCCTCTCAAAGCATCCCCCAATGCTGAAGAGCATGTGAACTGGTATCAAAATGGCAGGGACTTGCTGTTGGGATAACAGCCATCATGTTATGTCTGGAAGGAGGGAGGGGGGAGGGGTATTTAGAAAAAAATAAAAATAAAAAAACGGGGATGTTCTGAACCCGTAATAACAGCAAGAACAGATGTTGCGAATCTCAGTGAATATATTTTTTGCCAGGTGACTGTAGATAGAAATATGCTTTATGGATAGGGTGTATGTTGCTCAGTGATTTTTTCTTGTGAATATTGGGCAAATGTGTAGCAGATATCCTGATGAATCCATTAAAAATATAACCCTATAAGTTGACCAACTCATTGAATAGAATGCACTCCCATGTGGTGGAGTAATTGCATCCAGCCACTGAGAGCTCCCTCTAGTGGCTTTTCTACAAGCTTGTAAAAATGAGAAAGTCAAATCAGAAATGGCTTGAACACTGCAAATAAATTCACTAAATGTTCACCATGATTTCCCTTTAAAACCAATTATACTTCCATTTGTATGATTCACATACATAGACATGTAAGTCATAATTTTGCTTGCATGCTTTAAGAATTTGTATTTTTTATACTGCCATCTCTAATTTAAGGGGTAATTACCCAAGATCGTATTTTTACTGAGACCATGGATTGCGAAGTGATTGATAGTGTTTGCTTTAGTCATTTCTCATATTGATGTGCAGTAAGCAACAGGGACAGAGCTGACTGCAGTATACAGGGGTTCCTGTGGTATGAATATTTGGTTGACATGGATACACACACACACACATGTGAAAACACATGCTTTGCTGACCCTCACATATAAGCAGCTCGACAAAGATAAAACACTATTCACTAAAGAGCCGAAGGATATAGCCAAACCTTCAGCTAATCCTTCAGCTCGCTTCGGCTACAGGAGACCTGGTTCAGATGAACTTCACAATAGCCCACACAGCAGCCAAAGACAGCCGAAGTGCTTAGCCGAGCCAAAGCATATGCGTTTGGCTCGGCAGAGCCAAAGACACAGTCGAAGCTGGGAGAACGGTCTGCAGAAGCAGACCATGCTCCCCGCAAAATGTAAACAAATACTAAGAAAAAGAAAAACCGGTGCAGGGCACCCTCTCCCGATCCATACCAACTAGTAGGAATGTCAGAGGAGAACCCCCCCGAGTAAAAAAAAAAAGCACCAGAAGTCATACCAGGGCCCTTTAGGTCTTGTTGGAATTTTAAGTACCAAAAATGGAAATTTGTTGTGATTCGGCCATCACATGTCAAAATATATACAGTATTTGCGACTGGAGTACGTGGCATGTGGTTGGGTCGGTGGGTGTCGGCTTTTTTTAATTTCAACAAGTCGGTAGCAGTGTGGACATCGCTGAACGGCGTGATTGACCTTGGATTTTTCAGTGCTTTATGTTTTTGTTTTTTTTAATTAAAGGAATTGTCAAACACTTTGGTTGTGTTTTTTGTTCAATTAAAGTATTGTTTCTTTACAAGGGGGGACAGCATCCGGGAGCCCCCTTTATGAAAGGGGGTACTCCAATGCAAATAAGCCTCCCTGCCCACAGACCCCCACAACCACCGGGTCAAGGTTGTGAGGAAAAGGCCTTTGTTCCCATCGGCATGCCAAGGTCAGGTGGCTTGGAATGGTGCAGGGTGGGGGGAGGGCGCTTGCTCGTCACCCCCCTTTCCTGCCCTGCCAGGAAAGTGTTTGGATTAAGGTTGCTGATGCGGAGTATCACAGCAGGAGCAGATGCAGAGGATCACAGCAGGGGCAGATGCGGAGGGTCACAGCAGGGGCAAATGCAGGGGGTCACAGCTGGGGCAGATGCAGAGGATCTCAGCAGGGGCAGATGCAGAGGATCTCAGCAGGGGCAGATGTGGAGGACTGCAGCAGGGGCAGATGTGGAGGACTGCAGCAGGGGCAAATGTGACGAATCGCAGCAGGGGCAGATTTAGAGGATTAAAGCGGGCAGGGGAAGATGTGGCAGATCAGTGCAGAGTATAGAGCAGCATTCAGGTCTTGTTCACACCAGCTACAATGCGTTCCGGCAGGATTAGCTGCTGGAACGCTCTGTATCACATCCTGGCTAGCTCCCCAGGCTGGCTGGCATGCCCCCTCCCTGAATTCTGGGGTGGGAGGGGGCGTGGCCCCCCTCCTGCAGTGAGATTGCCTACACCAGCATGCCTGACACACCAATACCTGCGTTCCGGTTCAGGAAAAATGCTGCATGTACTATTTTTTGTGATTGCACTGGACCGGAACGCAGACATTGATGTGCCACACGTTCTGGTGCAGGCGATCGCTCTGAGGGTGGGGGAGTGGCTGCCAGCCATTGACTTAAATGCACCGCCATGCCCCCTCCCGCCCCAGAATGCAGAGAGCCAGCCAGGATGCGATCCAGTGCGTTCCAGCAGCTAAACACGCTGGAACGCACCCTATATGGTGTACACACAGACATACACACACACTCTCTCGCCCGCCACTTTCCCCATACCAGCAGCTCAGAGCAGGAGAGAGTTCAGGCACATGATAAACCATCCTCTCACTACACACAGCAGTGGGGAGGAATTGCTTTGAGACGCTCCAGAGCAGGGACATGGCAAGGCTCACAGTCATTGGTAACAACACAGTGCCGACTAAAAAGAAAGCAGGGTGTTGTGATATTTTTATAAAGCAATGTACAGCACCCTACAAGCCCCTCCCACCAACCATGGTCTGCCTGCATTGCATAGATGATGTCAATGGGTCTAGTCTTATAAAGGGTATGTAATGAAAATGGAAAGGTATATATAAAAAATTAATTAGCATGTTGACAAGGGGGAAGGAAGGACCAAGGAAGGCAACATATAAACATATTAAACTTCACAGCAAATTAAATATTGGCCTATAAATGAGTGATATGTGTGTTGTTTAAATGTTTCATGAGACTGCAGCTTTTCATTTACATAATAAATTCATAGAACACCATTCATAAGTATAGCCGTAGGACAGTTTAAGACAATGAAGTTGTATACATCTTAAGAAAGATATATGGAAGAAACAATTTTCTTAGAGCCGGTATATGTTGGAGTCAGGGGATTCTTGCTGGCTCGTACAATGTATTATTTGAATGTCCTTTTGTGGATATTTACATTTTTATTTGCCAAGAGGCAACATACATTAGATTTTTCCCATGTATAAGAGACCGCTCAAAGGCTGCTCCTGGGGCCTTCAAACACTGCAAACGGCCATTTTGTATTCTGAAGAAATTGAAAGAAAATTTCTCTGAGGGATACAGATAAATTGAGATGAATAGTTTCTTACTAAGAGATCTTCTTGGTCAAATTATACGGGAAATAAATATGTAAGAGAGTGCAAATATTTAACTAAAGCTGTAATTATTCCAAACAGAAGCAAAAACTTAGCTGGTGACAGGAATATCAAAGGAACACTGACAATTACTAGCAGATAATGCTTTATACTAAAGCAGTTTAGTGAAATTCCACTCACATATTATATGGGATTTCATAATGTGGACCTTTGGGAACTTCACAAGCCTGCACTGATAAATACCTAAAAAAAAAGAAACAATCACTACCATTTATGATCAGTCCTGTGACTTCGCCTAGACTGAGATGATGGCATCAGTCTGCTGCAGGCGCATGGAAGCATTTCCTCGGTCACCTCTCCACCAGAGATCAGATTATACATTGTAACTTTGTAGAAAGTCACAAGGTGAGAGGTTGAAGCAGGGGCTGATCTGTGTGTTTGTGAACATAGCTGCAAATTGCAAAGGCTCCAGGATGTACATGGCCGTGAGTCAGCATCACAGTCTAGATTAGCATTTCTCCTTTTTTCAGTCATGGCCTTTAAAAGTATGCAGTATCTTGAGGCAATCCAGCCTAAAATGAGGTCCCCTCTTTACATCAGAGTCCTCCCTTTTCCATTAAAATCCTCCCTTTTCATATGAGAATTCCCCTTTTTCATTAGAGTTTTCCCTTCTCCTTTCACATTCGTCCACCCCCAGCTTTAACATCAGGCCCCCCCCCCCCTTTCACATTAGTCCATCCCCCTTTCAGATCAGAGTCCCCCTTTCACACAAGTGACATCACGCGCTGTTACCTGCCAGCGGCCATCTTGGTGATGGGTGCCGGCAGAGAGAGGAGGAGACATTCACCGGGTGGGATAAGGTATGCCGCTGGGTCCCCTCCTCTCCCCTGCAACTGTCGGACTCTCGGTCCATGACCGAGTGCCCGACTTTTCAGAGGGGGTGACACCTGCCTTCTCCCTCCAATGATGCCACCCAGGTGAGGGCCATAGCCCCTGCACCCCCCTAGTGACACCACTGAGTGCACCTCCCTTTCACATTAGTGTCCCCCCAACCAAACAAGCTGTGCGGGTCGCTTGCTTGGTTGCCCGCCCCTGTGCTGCAATGTCTGGATTGTCTGAATCCTTTCTCAGCAGATGCGTGATTCATTAAACACAGCAGGAGAAATGTATCAAAACTAAAGCAGAGAGAATCTGGAGCAGTTACCCATGGCAATCAGCTTCTCTCTTCAGTTTGTCCGTTGGGATTTGAAAATGAAAGATAGAAGCTGATTGGTTGTCATATCAGGGATCCCAACCGGAAAAAGCAATTTCAGGGAGGTGCCCTTCTCATTTCAGGGAGCACCCCCATGAAATTATGGCAGATAGCACATGAAGCAATAGCTGCTTTGCTATTGCAGGGTTTTTTTTTCTTAATATTCTGACAGTTGCTGACGTCAGAATAATAAAAAAAAAAACAGCATAGGAATGCAGAGCTAGATTCCTATTGGCTATTTCAATTTGCAATATCCAATAGCAATAGCTATTGCACCCGTCCTCTGCTGCTGTCAATCACTAGAAGGGGAACTGATGGAGAACTTCAGGTCCCCCTCTGCTGATTGACAGCAGCAGTGGGTGGGTGCAATGGCTAGTTTGCTATTGGCTATTGCAAAGTGGAATAGCCAATAGGAAACTAGCTATGCATTCCTATGCTTTTTTCTCTTTTCTGACTGACGGCGGCTCCGATTTCAGAAGAAATAAAAAAACAGAGCAGGGAAAGGTTTGCTCTTGAGCAGAGTAAACCTTTCCGGGAGGGAGGCGCTATCTAATAGCGGGAGATTCCCGGAGCGCCCGGGAGAGTTGGGATGTCTGTCATATGCAGCTGCTCCAGATTTTCTCTGCTCCAGTTCGGAGAAATCGCCCTCATTATGATTAGTTCTTATGGTCGGTGCACTATAACAACCAAGCACACTGTGCAGGCTGGCCACTTGTCTCCTAGCAACTGATGAAGCCATTGGTTGCTAGGACAGCCAGCCCATACAGCATGCTTGATTGTTTGGTGCACTGACCATAACAAGATATCATGTTGCGGAAAAATAAAAGTCGCCCATGAACCCGTCTGATTTATTTCTTGCAATTGTAATTGAATTTTGAGGGTACCTCTAAAAACCTAGACTGCAGTCCAGGGCGCTGCGTCACCCTTATTGAGAAACGCAGGTCTAGATGCTGGCCCTGGATGACACCTAACCATAGATGGCTCCATTCCAGAAAGAAAAGCAGATGAAGACATCACAAGAACGACCCAAAAAATAAACGGAGGGGCTACATTACTGTGGGGAGAAACAGTACTCAGGAATGGGTTAAAGATCAAAGAAAACAGCAGGTCTTACCTGATTAGAGGTCAATAATCAGGTGGTAGGGAAGGGCCGCAGGGGTAATACCTGCAGAGGCTACTGAGAGTTCTTTCAGGACGGTCCACCCTTCATTGTTCGCTGTTGTTGATGGATTGAGATCTATATTTGTCACAGTAGTATGGCAGGGTAAGGGGTCTTTGGGGGTCTGTAAAAGAAGGTAGATGGTTACAAAGTGGGGGCCCCATTTGGTGGTATGGTGCTCCCCTTGTTGATGTCAAATTGTGATGGGGCTCAGTCCCTTGGAAAGTCAGGAATAGTACATTTTGGAGCTGTCCTCGAGCCAGTGGAGGTGTAGCTGGGGTCATAGGGTGGTCTTTAGTAAAACCTTCTATTGGCTAATGGACACCATAGACCCCCTCTCATAGCCAACATTTTTTGGGTTATTTATTTGAAAATGTTTATTATGGTTATTCTGATTGGTAATTGTTATTTCTTATATGGTTAAATAATGGGCAGCTGTGGCCATTTTAAATCCATGTCATGCAGGCATCTGATTAAGGGGACAGAGTTAGCAAGTCCATCAGTGAAGACTAGTAATGCAATCTCTATGAGAGTTAATAAATACTGGAAGTGTTACATGTACATGCACTTTTCCATGTCGAGTGCATGCATGCTAAATTATATCTGATGATAGGTCAACTTTACAGAATTATGTTATATCATTAATCAGCAATACTGATAGGGCTTGTCCAGCCCAGTATGGGGACACTGATGGGGATTTTCTAGTCTAGTATGGAGTGACTGTTGGGGCTTGTCCAGTCTAGTATGAGGATACTGATGGGGCTTGTCCAGTCTAGTATGGGGATACTGATGGGCTTGTCCAGTCTAGTATGGGGATACTGATGGGGTTTGTCCATTCCAGTATAGGGTTACTAATGATGCTTGTACAGTCTAGTATAGGGATACTAATGGGGCTTGTCCATTCTAGTATGAGGATACTGATGGGGCCTGTCAATTCTTGTATGAGGATACTGATGGGGCTTGTCCAGTCTAGTATGGGGATACTAATGGGGCTTGCCCAGTCTTGTATAGAGATACTAATGGGGCTTGCCCAGTCTTTTATAGAGATACTAATGGGGCTTGTCCTGTCTTGTATAGGGATACTAATGGGGCTTGTCCAGTCTAGTATGGGGATACTGATGGTCAGCATGAATTCAGAAGTGATTTTAGGATCTACAGCCGAGTGATAAATAAATAAGCTGCATGTTTGTTAATGGTTAAGGTACTTGAATGCATTTTTAAGATTTAACTCCTGAGTTTAGTGTCACTTTAATCTTTTTTGTTAATTTTAACTTGTCACAGGACACTTGTAAGACAATTAAAGTACAACTGAAGACAAAAGGCTTTTTTAGTTTTGGATATAGTGGAGAGGGGTTACAACACCTGTCCAGCTTGTATCATTGTCTGTGTCCCCAATAGGGAGATTCACCCTCTCTATTTGTCCTGGTGACCCTTATCACTGAAAGTGAAAGTAAAAGAAAATCAAAAATTTTGGGTTGTCACTAGAAAAGGAATACATGGGAAATCTTCCAATGGGGACACTTGTTCAGGTAACCCTGCTGACCATCAGGGATTTCCTCTCACTTTCTGTTGTGGCAATTCGACGGCAAGGGAAGGGAAATTTCCACAATGTGACACAGATGGCAAAAGAGCCTGACTCTATCCAAAACTTAAAAAAACAAGTTTTGGCTTTAGTTCTACTTTAAAGTGCATCTAAACCCAAGAACAGATATGTAATATATTGCAGCTTAGATATGTGGTGGCTGCATTAGTTGCATTAGTAGCATTTCAAATAGCTTATAAATCTTTTGACTTATCAGTTTAACAGATCAAAATGGACCAAATAAGAGAAGTTCATTTTTAGGGTTTACACTTACACTTAAAACAGTGGTGCCACCTCTTTCACCTAACTGCCAAGCAATGGGCTACACACACCTTCAATTTGGACCTTTAAAAATTGACCTCTTATTTCACAGGAAAGTGAAATAAAGAGAAACATTCAATACAGGATGTAAAGCGAAGACACGGCAGCTGCTAAATAATTGGGAAGGGTATTAATGGAGGGGTAAATTTAGATGTTTTTGTCTCAGAATAGCGGAATTTAGCTAAGAATAGCAAGAATGTTGGGAATCTCTATGGTGAAAGTGTATTCTGTCAGGTAGTACAATGAGCAAACTGAAGGACACAATCCAGTAACCAGCAGCAGCCAAAAAGAATCTCAAGTGGCTTACTTCCTTTTGCTTTTTGCCTCATTGTGTAAGCCTAATGGAAATCCATGTCCCTTGAAAACACAATATAGCCCAGTGGTGCTGAAGTCAGGATTTATTGTTATCAATATCACAAAGCACATACATAAACCTTGGAAAAGGAAACACTTTCATGTGTATCCAAACCCAATAATGAAAATTAAATATATTGCAGCTAACCAGTCCTTAGATGTGGTGGCTGCATTCGTTTCTTTTATTAAGAGTGTATTCACACCAGTGGCTGCACTACAATCCTCAGCCACTGGTGTGCATGAGCTGTCTCTGTGCCGATGTGTCGATCTCTGCGCATCGTACTATTTCCTTTTTTCATTAGAACTTTAATGAAATGTCACAAGTGATATTTCATCGAAGTGACTAAACTCAGGAAGCAAATCTTAAAAATGCATTCAAGTAGCTTAACTATTAATAAAACTGTACCTTATTTGTGTATCACTCGGCTGTAGATCCTCAAATCATATCTGAATTGTGCTGACGCTGTCCTTCCTTCTGGTGGGCGGCTACTTTTGTTCCCCAGGGTCCTTGTATGTGTTGTAAAGTAGTCACCTTGCCAAGTTTGCTCCCGTGATGGACTACAATCTCACATTTAGTTTACTAATTTGAATTTAAATTGTAGTCCATCACGGGAGTGAGCTTGGAGTGGTGTCTACTTTACAACTAGATAGGGACCATGGGGAACAAGAGTAGCCAACCTCCAGAAGGAAGGCACAAGCCTTGTGCACAGGCTCCCACTGTGCATACATTGGTACAGCTACCCCCTATCTTGCTCCCCCCCTTTCTCCTCCTGTGTACTCACTCGCCTACCCCCTCTGTGTCCTCAGTGCACATGCTGCCCTGCACTTAAATTGACTAAAAACAAGGAATGGGGAATATTCCCCTGATTCTGCTGTATGATGATAGTTAATTAATTGGAAGTTTTACTACTAAAAAGACCAAAATGGTCCAGGTTTGGTAGCATTGCTAAAAACAATCTGCATATTCAATGCAACTAGCCTCCTCCAAAAATAAATTGAAGTTGTCCCCCTCCCCCATGTTGCTTTAAGGACTTACCTTAAATGATGCCTCCTGATCCGATCATCTTCTTCTTTCCAGTAGTTTCCAGTAGTCCCTCCAGCACTGGTGCCGGTCTCTTATCCAACGCTGACTGCTGTGTCTTCTGTGTCCCACGGAGTCTGTGCAGGTGCATGCTGCCTGCATTGACTTACCTTGTGTCTCTCTTCTTCTCCCGGTCAAAGATCTCTACTGCTCATGCGCCGCCCCATGATCCTTCACGGCGGCCCGAGAATCTTCAGAACTTCAGATAGGAGCGAGCGGCGAAGACACAAGTAAGTTTTAACCCCTTTGGTAACTTTCATTTTTTAAAATATTTTTGCATATATCTACTGCTTGCTAGCAGTAGATATTTGCAAAAAAACCCCTAAAGGTTTAATTATACTTTATCATCCTGTGGGTTCTATTCCGGAGTATAGAATAAAGTGTCAATAGCAAAATATATCTCAATATGATGAATTCCCCAATGAAGTAAAATAATATACAACATAGTATAATATTCAAGAATTGATCTAATGACACCCGATACAAAATTCGTTTAGTCACACTTCAAAATACAGTTATCATGATTAGTGAAATAAATGAGTGGTTACATTATTATTCCATGATTTGAAATATGCAAACGATATCCAATTTAATAATTTAAGACTTAACTAGGACAATTAAATATATCAGCAATTCAATTCTTCCAAGTTATTTAAAACGTATATAACTTCCAGTGTAAATCAGAAGCCATGTTATGGACAATTCATAGCAATGCTAATATCTATGCTAATAAATAAGATAGGACCCCTTTCACACGGGTGGTCCATTAGGGTCCACCTGTCAGTTTTTTCAGCTGATCCGATCAGATGCCCACTCCGTAATGCCGTGATCAGTGCACGGATCTTCACCTGATCAACCCAAGGGCCTTAATAAAGAAAGAGATGAAACCAAGCAAAATAATAAGTCATACTAAATGATAAATTGGGAGAGAGTCAACGCCCTATGAAAAGAAACAAATATACCCAGAAAGCATTATTTTGAACAATGAAAATAGCTTAAAGAGGAACTCCAGGAATTGTAAAAATTAACCCTTGCACTGGGACTACCCTTGCACTGCAAGGGTTAACTGGTCTAGTCAGGGCCGGCCTTTACTTTTTTCGCTGCCTGAGGCGGCCAGGAGAATGAGGCCTAGCTATCAGCCAGGCCAGACGCAGCAGGCGGCCAAGTTGTCAGCTGACCGAGCGGGATGCTGCTGGTGTTGGACGAGCTGTCAGCTAGGTGGTAGGCGGCGGATGGCTGTGCTGTCAGCAGGGTTGGGGGGTGCTGTTAGTTGCCTGTGCTGCAACCCCTCCAATGAAATGCTGCCCACCACCATACCAGACCACATGCCCTCGGAATTTGGAGGGTGATTTTTCAGGGGGGCAAGGGCGTCTTCCTCACAACCCTGGCCCAGTGGTTGTGGGGGTCTGCGAGCAGGGAGGCTTATCTGAACCTGGGTACCCTCTTTCATAAAGGGGGCATCCAGATGCCGCCCCCCATGTGAATGAGTAGGGGATACCCCTACTCATTCACTAAAGGGTTAAATAAAATGTAAATAAACACACCATACCTTTGAAAAAATTCCTTTAATTGAACAAGAACCACAAACAAGTTTTTGAGAAAATTCCATTATTTAAAAAAAAAAACCCTTCTGTCAATCAGCAGAGGGAGGGGGGTGTTTGCTCCTACCCCCCTTTCCTGCCCTGGCCGGCTGCTGCCCGGGTCTGGTATGGGATAAGGGTCTGGTATGGGATTTAAGGGGGACTCCACGGTTTTTTTTTGGTGTTGGAGTTCCCCTTAAAAAAAATTTTTTACACGGGGTCCCCCCTAACAGTCCTACTAGACCTGAAAGGTCTTCTATGAATTGTTGGGGGACCCCAAGCTGTTTTTAAAAAAATATTATTATTTCTGTTAAAGGAGAACTATGGGGTTAAGGCTTTTCCCCATAGTTCTCATTAGGGTAACGGGAGGACAAAAAACTAGCGTCCTCCCGTCACCCTAAGCTCAGTATACCGTGAGGTACAGCTTGCGGTATACTGAGACGCCGCAGCTGAAGCGGATCCTGAGAATTATGTCTGGATCCGCCCAGCTGCATGAGTGACAGCTGGCTCTGCCTATCTAGAGGCAGAGCCAGCTCTACCCGCCCCCTCCCCCATCCGTTCCGCCAGTCAGCGTTGGCAGATCGGAGTGGGAAATCCAGCCCCTCCCCTGTCGCGGCAGAGAGCCGTGACAGGATCGAGAGGTGAGCGAACGCCGGTATGTGTGCGCTCACCTCCTGATCTACTGAGCCGACCTGTGGCAGTCTCATTGTCACATAGAACTATGAGGTGAGTGAAAAGCACTCACCTCATAGTTCTCCTTTAAACACTTTTGAGTATTCTGTGACAGCTGTCAGATTCTTTACATTCGGGATGAAAGTGTCCTCACAGAAGCAGAAACTGTTACAGAATAACACAGCTCTCTCAGCTTCTTTCTTTCTTTACATTTTGCAACAATATTCATTCAGGATAGAAGTCAGAGAAGCCAGAGAGCGGTAAATGACAGCTCTCCCGCTTGTTGTGTTTAACTCCGAATGAAATTCGTAGGTATCCAAATTTCATTATCCAACATTCAGATTCGTTATTTCTGTCATTCAGATATTCGAATGTCAGAATTTATAAAAATTCGTACAAATTCCAATTCGGAACTAAATGAATCACATATGTCTAATATAAACAGCATTGTTGCCAAGTGTCTATCACATACCTGGTTGGAGACCGATTGAATGAGGAGGCTTTACTTGCACCTCGTGTCCCACAGACTCTGGAGGTGGAGACAGAGTCTGAGTGAACAGCAAGTAGCATGGGTGCCAGAGGTGCGTTCAAACTGCACAGGTAAATTCCAGAGTCAGGATCAGGTCAGACAAGCCAAGGGTCACACCAGCCTGGCAGCGAAGTACAGAGCAGGAGACAGTGGCTATTCCAGTGAACAGGCAAAGGTCAGGAGGCAGGCGGCAATCAGAGCAGTCAAGAGCAATCCAGGTCAAAACACAGGAACAGGAACAGGAAACCAACATCAGATACAGGAACAATCTGAAGACTATCCGGCACCTGGGGCAGGCTTGTTTAAATAGGCTGGTCTATAAGAGGTCACTGCATCATTTCCTGAGAGCCAGAGGTCACCACATCACTTCCTGTGCGCCAGAGGTCAGCGCGTCTTTGTGCGTATGTCCCATTGCGCACGCATGCGCACCAGCGCATGTTTACCTGCTGTACGAAAAACAGGACCCTGCGCATGTGTAGTGACAGGCGTTACCTTACAATGTCCCTCTTTCTGTAGAACAGTCCCAGTTTGGCAAACTGTCCCATGCACAGGGGTTTATTAAGCACCATTACAAGGTAGTGACATTTAATATGTAGTTAGTGCAAAGAGCCACCTACATTTACATAATGTCCATTTTCACGGACCTGAAAAACAAGGTTTCCCCCCCCATAATGTACTATATATTACGGAGGGCAACTGAAGGTGTTGGAATATCCCTTGAGCATTCTAAGGACATTGATTTGTTGTATATTTTACTGGGTGCATCTGAAGAGCAATTGCTCCCTTGAGACATTACAGATAGTTCTACATTTCAGTGCTATTGTTTTTAAATTGTCTTTTAATTAATTGCAAGTAAGCCTCTTTCATGATATAGTCAATTGGATATCGCTGTTTGTCAAACCATTAGGGCAAGGAATGCTGATAAAATGTTAATTGTGAAATCCAGGCCTTTTTACTTTTGATGGCAATAATTTAAATTGTGTTTCCACTTTTGTAGCCAAATTGTGATAACACCTACTTTATATTTGTTATATGTTCCTATTCACATAGCATAACAAAAAAAAAATTATAAACTGCTGCTTCCATTTCTAAGTGCCTTTTACTTAATTAAAAATTAGCTTCCCCCTATATATTGTTAAGGAGGGAACTATGGAGGTAAAATTAATAATAATTAACCTCGTCTGTACTGTGCTGGAAGATAATCTAATTATCAGTTATAAACTAGATTTGAACACATTCTATCTGGGTTAAAGATCTAGAAACCTTGTTAGAGAGTTGTATGTTAGAAAGGAAACTCAGTGGGGGGAATTTATCAAAACTGGAGCAGACAGAATGTGGAGCAGTTGCCCAAAACCAATCAGCTTCTCTCTTTAGTTTGTTCAGTTAATATTTGAAACTGAAAGATAGAAGCTGATTGGTTGCCATGCACAGCTGCACCGGATTTTGTCTGCTCATAGTCTTTCTGTGGTGACAGATGCCCGTTCAAATTTTTCAGAATAACTTGCAGTCTGTTTGAAGGCCTCCTCCAAAGAAACATCTATAAGGTAAGAAATGTTTAAAAAAAAGTATTATTAGTTATGTATGAATGGGAAGAAATAACAAACATAAAAAAGGGTTTTCTCTTTTCCATAATTGTAATAAATGTAATCATTTTAAATCAAAACACATAAACATATAAAAAGGCATTACAACAATACATTGGTTAATCATCTAACTTAACAATGTATACACGATTCACTTTCCATATTTAGTCATTTTCTAGGGGACCATATACCATCGCATTAAAAGTTTGTTAAATTAATAGTTAATGCTTTCGATTTGATTAATCTGCAATCCCGATATAAATTCAAATTCTCCCAATATTTTCATTAAGTTTGGTAGGGATTTGAAGAGGTTGGTCACTTTGTCTAATTGCCACTGCTAATGCGAGTAATAATGGGGACAGAGAACATTCCTGTCTTGTACCTCTTAATATTGAAAAGGTTTTCATATGGAAACCAACATATATTATAAATGATCTAGGTTCTGTATATGATCTAACCCATGTACAAAAGTTTGGACCAAACCACCATTTCTCAAGTATAGAGAACATATACTTTCACAAGATAATATCAAAAGCTTTTCATATGTCTAATGATAAGAGAATACTTGATATCTTACTTTTTTTTGCAATAGAAATTAAATTTATTAAGTGGCACACCCCATCTGCCACTAGTTTCCCAGGCATAAAGCCCACCTGATCTTTTTCTATTAAAGTTGTTATCACTCAGTTTAACCACAAACACTCCTTGCCAATATCTTGACATCTATAATAGAAAGCAAGAATATTGGTTGGTAATTATTTCAATTAGTATAGACTGTTTCCAGTTTGGTATCATTGCTATTGCTGCCATCGGCGTGTCAGGGCCCAATTGTTCTCTTTGTAAAATATTGTTAAACAACTCTGTCATGTACAGACCGAATATTGACCCAAATTTCTTTTTATATATCGCAGTCAAGCCATCTGTTTCTGGCTGTTTCCCAATATTCAACTCTTTAATGGCATCCATCACTTCCTGAAGCTTTATCTTTATCTAGAGTTTTCATCTACACGTCTTCTTACTACAGGTTCTGGATGGTTCAGATTGTGGCTCTGATGTGAGGACAACAGCGCTGTTCTCTGCTCTATGCAATACACAGGGCACTGTGATCAGTGGGTTAGCCTATAACACTCTTAACTCAGAGTCTTTCATCAGTCTCCTGGTTTAAGTGATGGTGGATGTCATTCAACCTGAAATACTGAGGCCATCTTGTGGCGAAGAAGAGGTAGTGTGGGGGGCATCTCTTGATTGAAGGTGAGTACTGGAACCAGAGCTGGGTCCCGGGGAACATTTAATGGGAGTCCAGAAGTCTGATCTCAGTGATAAAGTGCAATGAAATTAAAGAGGGACACAAAAAAAGCTTTTCTGGCTAGTAAAGATAATAGCAGGATTCATGTGGTGTTTGCTTTTCAGCAGGACTTTATTTTACACCTTCAAAGTAAGAGTAAACTTTAACAGGCTGCTTTAATGAGACTGTCGTGATTACTTCTGTCCAAGATGAGTTCAACCTTGAACTTAGCACCAAACCCCACTTCTTTATTTTTTATCTCAGCATTTCAATGCTAATAACATGCCATGTTTGGGGATGCCTTAAAGCTGCATATGGTGTTAGGAAACAGTAAAACATAGTCCTTTAAAAAAATGAATAAAGCAGGAAAAAACAGAATAGGGCTCCACTTACAATTCT
>NW_017308422.1:77651-86730 GCF_000935625.1 Nanorana parkeri | reverse complement strand
CTGTACCATTACCAGTTTATTTTTTTCCGGTTTTGTTTCATTGAGGACGTTTCCCTTCACTGCCTTCCAAGACACAACAGAAAGTGAGATTACATTTCTCCAAAACCCCCTGTGACACAGATATCAATGGACGTGGGTACATACGTGAAGATTTCCCTTCTCCTTCTTTTGCAGTGACAAATGGAAAATGTTAGATATTTCTTCACCTTCTATTTGAAAGACAGTGGTCACTAGGACAAATACATAGGGATGGTCACCCCAAAGGATAACCCTTTAAGCCCTTCCTTACTTCATCCAAAACTAAAAGAGAGGTTTGGACTGCAGATTTAAATATGGCACATCCAAAAAATGGCTACCTTCTCTGTCCTAATAGTTAACACCATCAGGGGGAATAAATAAAAAGTGTCATCGACAAATTCTATCTCAGTTGGTGCTATTAACCATAGCAAACAATCAGCTGTTATCTTTAATGTTTTTTCCAGTTAAGACAAAATTTGTCTTAGACACCTTTTATAAATTCCCTATTATGTGTACTGTTAGAATACTGGTGCACTTTATTTAAGTAATGAATCTATAACAATAAACATACCTCCCCATGCCCCAAATTTTTAGGGACGCTGCCTCAGAGCTCACTGTCAGCTCACTTCAACACCGTTGTCATGGGATGTTCTGACATAATTGTCAGATAAAATGTCAGAATTCAGAATTATTATGGGTTTGCTGACATTTCATGGGGTAAGGGGGAGGGGGGGGGCGATACTTGTCTTGCCCCGGGAGCTAATAACACATGCTACGCCACAGTTTGGAGGCACTGCCCCTTTATTTGCTACCAAATCCCTCTATCTCTCTTTCCTCCTCAGTTGTTCCTTTTTTTGGTCTGATGTACAGATATCTGTTTAACTACCAATAGTGTTATTAGTGCAGAAAAAAACCTTTATCTTTTCTCTTTATCATTTTGTTTCCTATTTCAGAAAGTCAGCAACAACAATAAGTAATGGTGGAAAACAAGTCTGGGTTTAACCAATCATTTTTGACATATAAATTCTCACTAGTCCTCATAACTGGGGGAGTGACAGGGGTATACCCATTGCCTATGTACAGTACATTGTGAATGAAGGTGTTCTTCTTCTCAAAAAGTTGGGAGGTGTGCAATAAGTGCAACAGCAAAATACAAAAACTGAAAAAGAATTAGTATTCTATCTCCAGATTTGTGGTCCTGCCATTTGACCCAAGCACAAAAGGCTTCTTGTAGCTGGAAATAATAAACATTCATGAGACACCAGATCACAAGGGGAGCTGTAATAATATTTGACTTTCTCAATTTTAGCTGACAGCTATTTTAATCAGTGCTTATTTGTATGCAATGAATAAAGGGCAATTCTGCCAGAACAGGCGGTGTCACACAGATCCAGCATGTCATCGTACCTCTATTTCAAATTCTACATTCTGGTGACCTCTATGTGCTGTAATAAGACTGAAATACTAGTTAGCATCAAGCTAACTTCAGCAAGCTATAAATAGGGGCACTGGACTAGAATGAGAAATAGCCTGCCATATACATGTATTAGAAACAAAACACATTTGCATTTTGACATGGTGTGGGTGCAGTGTTTTCTTTATCTTTGGTGTTAATATAGGGATCGTTACACATATAAAAACCTTAAAAAGCATGCACCACACTGAACATGGAAAAAAAAAACAGGCTACAGAAATGTAGACTTGGGCAACTTAGGTCAGACTCCAGCCAAAACTTTTTTTAGTTATGGAAACCTCTGTCAGAGTTTTATTGTTGTGTCCCTGTTGGAGAAATTGTGTTGACTTACTTACTGTGTGTTGCCTTCACTGACACAGGAAGTGAGATGATTATTTCCAGCAGGGGCATGAAAAACACTTTATTTTTAGCACAGAGGGGATGGGTTAGAATGTCTGTCATGGTTTTATTGCTGTCTGTGTTCCTTTTAGGGAGATTTATTTTCTTCCTGTTGGTCTTCGGAAATTAAATTAAGGACAAATCCTCACAGCAGAGACACATATAGGATTATAACCCCTACTGAGATCCTAAACTTTCTTTGGTCTATTCAAAATTTAAATAATAGAGAATTAAGTATTTGCTCTGGTTCCACATTGGGGTGTTATTAGACAAAGGAGGGGGATCAGACATGCAAACACAATCCAGCTGCCATCAAAAGACTCTCAGCATTTTGGCAGACAACTCAACCATGTCTTTATCTCATGGAGATTTAGAACAGTCAGACAAGGTTTTCAAACTTTTTTTCTGAATACTTAAGTGGAGCTTGACCCACGACTTTAATGTCTCCCAAAACAGTTAATTTCAAGGCATGCCAACTGTCAAAATAGTCAGTGTGCTTATTTCAATTATCAACCAACCTTTCAAGTCCTCAAATGGCTGGTGTCATAGCTAATCACATGTGCAGCACCATGGCAACTGAAATCCAAATAGAGGTCAAGATGGCACCTTCTTTGGCTGTAACACATAGGAAGTTGTAGTTCCACTTTAATCTCTTGACATACTGTAGGTCTGCTGATAACTAAAATATAGGGCAGTTGCCAAAAAGGCTGAAAATGAACAGCAACTCTAATATCTCTGACCAGCTTTGGACCGACAAGATAGACTGATTCGAGATACAATCCAATTAGCTCCTTATGTAAAATCGAGTGGGCCCCATATACCTAAATGAGAATGCCTGAAAATGTATCACACAAGTGTTTTTCACGCATTTTTGCACGTAACAACCAGTCTCCTTCTAGCAACCTCAGGCCTGTGAGCAAAATGAAGAATTCAGAAGTGTCCATGCTAGACATGGAGACTTTCATCTGTCAGGTGAGAGCCCATCAGAACTTCTATAACCTCAGTGATGCTAATTACAAGAACCTTGGCAAGCATAAGTGTCAGGGACCACAGAGCACCTCCAGGTGGTGCTGGAACCAGGTCCTGCAGTTCCTGTGCTCACCTTCAGGTGTCTCCAGGCAGCCAGGAGCTGCCGGGTACCAGACCACCACTGGGTGGTGCTGGAACCTGCAATTCCGGTGCTCACCTGCGGGTGTCCCCCACTGTTGGCAATTGGTCTCCACCTGGTGCTGGCCTGGCAGGGTATTTATCCCCTTCTCATAGTGAGGCTGGTGCCTCAGTATTGTCTCCATACCTGTATCCTGTTGCCTGTACCCTGTTGCCTGCTTGAACCCTGACTCCTTCCCTTGAGGTCTCCTGATTCATGGCTCTCCAGGTTCACTAGCCCCGTTACCGTCTGTGTGTGATTTTGCTGTTTTCATCTACTTTGGCTATTTTATGTTACTTGTGGGTGTTGGTGGGGTTGCTTATGTTTTTAGGATTTTGGAGTGTCTAATAAACTATAAGTTCATAAGCATTGTCTGGTGTGGTCACGTATTTGGTCCTCCCGTATAGATACCTGCATGCGGTGTGGGGACACCCGTGCACGGTATCCTGACAAAAAGGGCCTGGGAAGAAATTGGGTGTGAAGTTTTCCCCAATTGGGAACTCCAATAGCACAAGACAGCACACAGAAAAACCAGGAAGCAAATACAAAGATGGTAATGACATATAATGTGACAGATTATACTACATTCCATAGGCCAAAACAAAAATGCCTGAAGCTTGAAAACATGATAAACCATAAAAAAAAACGTGCAAAAAAAAAAAGAATAGTTGACACTGAATTGTGAATGGTCCTTGTTGTGATCTTTGAGCATCTTTGAGAATTAATAACTTTACACTACAAGCAGCTAGAAAGGTTTTCCTTTTTTTAAATTTTTTTGTATTTCTTTAAAAGCAGGGGAAAGCAGGGGAGAATGTTTGGGACTCTCTATCCACCACATTGGACAGTACTGGCAGGACCATGGTACTTTCTTGATCAAGAGTGAACTGGTCCATTAGACGAGGAGATAAATATATCAGCAACTGGCGAGTGGAAGGAGCCGGGTTTTAATTGGACTCGGTGCAGCGCGACGGGCGAGGTTACCTGGGGTTATCCGCTACATTGCCGGGGAATCCTGCACATATCAGTGAGCTAAGGGACCGGAACACAGCTATTAAGAGGAGCTTGCTGTCCATACACCATCTGGTGAGTAACCACCGCTTGGGGGGCTTCAGATCGGGTGAGGAAGAATTGTGGAACTCTTATCAGAACGCTCATATTGATTTTTATATAACTTATTTAATTTTTTCGTATATAAATTTTTTGGTGCAGTTTGTGTTAGTTCACATCACGGACTGACATTTCTGGAAGGACTTGTGTTTTTTCATTTTTCGTTTTTTCCTTTTTTTCATTTTTTACATCTTTTTCATCCTTGTATCTGCAATTCAATTTTGATTGTTACATTTGCTTCACTGTTTTCACTGCTATTTTGCACTCCTTCACATATTTATGAAATAATTTTATTGAATGGTTATTTAATTTTTTATAGTTCACTTCGATATACTTAGTTTTATGGTTTTTATAGTGTGATATCCTGTTACATTTATTCACTTATCTTATTGAGGAATGTAGCTTTCCTTTTGATTGTTTGCACATCAGCACTTTTTCAGTACTTTATGGACACCTGTTTTTTGGTACTTTATATCCATATTGGTAAGTTTTTTTGAAGACTTATACACAGGGTTGTCACTCATGTTTTGATCCATATATATTCACATATTTTTATATTTATCTCAAACCTTTAGCGCTGTGATAACACTTTACACTTTCACTTTACACTTTTCATAGCAGCTTTAGGATCACTATTTGACTTTTAGTTTACTTTCCAAAAGTGCAGATTTTTTGTTGCAATCAGGGGAGAATGTTGCCCTGTTCTGTCTGTGTGTATGTAGAGACACACACACACCTTACTAGCATACACAAGGGTGCCCCTATAGAACCCTGCAAGGGAAAGGAGCCACCCTAAAACAGGAAATCAGATCCGGTGCTCAGGGGACCAGTTGATTCTTCAGGAAACTAAAACTTTTAAACATTAAAGAGCAGCATTCATTGTAAGTGATTTAATCAGCATTTGAAATAGCTTAAAACCCTTTTGACTTTATTATCACTTTAAGAATATGTTTATAGTTTAATGTCCATAGTCTGGGCACAAGTGCACATTAACTAGAGGGTTCAGTAAAATACTTCTACCTGGAACTACAAATCTACTGGACTAGCCTATTCAAGGCTAGCTATACTTTTTCCTGTTTTTGTAAATCTGGAGCTGGTGGCTGATGTTGTGGGCCACTCAGATCTGCCCCCTGTACCAATACAGTGAACCATCCAATTAGGAACATTACTGCATCTTTTAAAAGCTCTGTCCATGTTACATGCACAAGTGACATTTTTTTTTTATACTGTTGATGCATACAGGTATTAAACCTTCAGCGGTTCACATTGTGGGAGAAACATTGTGATTATACCACATAAAGGAAAGTACAGGTTTAAAGAGTTATCATAAAAAAGCCAAATATAACAGATTTTACATCTAATCCTTTAAACTATGTTTCAGAAAAAGAACAGTCAGAAAAGCTCAAAGTAAAGTGTCATCAGAGTTGAAAATGTCTGCTCTCCAGACTCAATGGGTCTGAATGGGTCATTTGTGGCTCAGTGGAGCTGTATATATTGAAGTATTTTAAGTCTGCCATTGAGCAAGCTGTGTGGGCACAGAACACAGATTTTAGAAAAAGAATTCTGTTGTAAATTAGCATAACCTCTGCTATTAGGATATGGCCGGGTTACCGAAGGCTCCTACTTATCCAAAGGTTTTTTATTTTAGCCTTAAATTGATGCCTTTTTCCTGTTCGCACTTATTGTAATCTGTGACATAGCAGGACCTTAAGTGTGAGAAGCTCACCTTTAGGGCTACAAAAATAATCTTAGCTAATGTCAGAGAAAATAAAAAACTTTTGTTTCACTAGGATCAAAATGCCATACACAAAGGATCTGACAATATGTGCCAACATTTACAATGACAGTATTTACTATGTTGATGCAGAAAGGCATACTGCCTGAGTACCCTACGCTTTACAAGGGCAAAAATAGACAAGATAGAACCGTTCATGAGAGGAAGTGGGAGACCAGTGGTGGGCTCAGAATTTATGAGGGTCTACATATGAATACAGGAACTTTCTATAAAAGAACTAGACTGCTCAAAACTCAACTCCACCCTCTTCTCTTCTGCTCCCTCCCATTATTTTTTTCTGTATGCATACTTATTTTTTTACAAACCTTTAGGCCATCCATGTGACCTGCAGGGTCTTCTCTGTCTTCAGCACCGGGTGGTCCTCAATGATACAGAGAACAGTGCAGTTATTTGCATCATTGCACTGTGAGTGCACGGTGCTGTGGTGAGTTCCAACCCATGATGGTCAACCCATGACATCCTGCAGTTCAGGATGTGGGTAAATGATGCAGAGAGGCTGCTTCCAGTCTGTCAATCTCTACTTCTGCTCCCTGCTATTTTCTGAATGGGTTCACAACCAGAAACCTAGAAAGACAGCACAACAGCACAGGCAAAGGCCATTCCAGAAGGTAGCTCCTGATAGTTATAAGTTTACTTAACCCAGCCCAAAAAGAATAAGCGTCTTAGTGTTTGGACAGTAATAAAACAGGCATGTTAGCCCATGTCACATTTCTATCACAGTACATTGGAAATGTACACTAAAAGTGGAAGATACTAGAACAGAGAAAAAACCCAGAGCAAAGCTAAATTGGAAGTCACTCTGCAAGACAGCAATTACAGTTTAAAACAGGCATCTATATAACACATTTATACACTTTCAACAGCTTTTCTGCATGCAAAACACAGCAAGGGGCCTGCTGTAGCTCTTCCAGTATTACAAGCAAGCATGTTCCAGGATCACCAGATTACAGACAAAAGGGGAGTGGGTGGATCGGTGCGCCATAGAAATGTCTAGATCAAAAACTCAAACACTGAGCAGGCAATCTGTACCCCCTGTATGTTTTGGCTGGTGTGTACTCCCTAGCCCCTAACTGCTTAAAGTCTGTAGCATGGAGTGAGGAAGGTCTAAGGGGTTGATTCACAAAGCTGCCGAAGGATCTAGCCATAGCTTCGGCCGATCCTTCAGCTAGCTTCGGCCCCAGGACCCCTTCGGTTCAGTAGAACTGAAGGACTGCTGTACGGGCTATTCACTATAGACGGTACAGCTTCCGAACGTGGCCGAGATATAGCCAATAGCAAACTAGCATTGCACCCGCCCTCTGCTGCTGTTCTCCATCAGGTCCACCACTACTGATTGACATCAGCAGAGGGCGGGAACAATAGCTAGTTTGCTATTGCAAATTGAAATAGCCAATAGGAATCTAGCAATGCATTGTTATGGCCAAACATGTTTTGTTTTTTTTCTATTCTGACACGGCTCCGTGTCAGAATAAAAAAAGAATGAAAAAGCAGTGTTTCTCTCCGTGGCGGCCGGGAGCGGGAGACTCCCGGAGCGCCCTGGAGAGTTTTTGTTTCCTTTTTTGGATGGCAGCAGAACCGCCGGCCAATAGAAAATAGTTGGGTGGAGCTAGCTGTCACTGCTAGCTCCACACAATCGTTTTCTATTTATTTTTTTCTACTTTTTAAACAATTTTTCTGTTCTGTTCGGTACCACAGAGGGACCGAGCAGAACAGCCGACCCGAAGCCACCCGATGTACGGCTGAAATGAGCCGTACCAGCCTGAAGTGAATCGCCGAACAGCGTTCGGCTCACTTCGCTTTAGGTCGGTCATTTACTCGGCTGCCTACAGCAGCTTAGTGAATAGACCCCTTAGTATCTATTAATCATTCAAAGAGAGTGATATGAGGGGTGCTGGTCATACAATAGAAGGTGTATGTGGAATAAATGGGGTTATGAATAGTGCAATCGGAAAGGGAACAAAGATGCAGTAGCAGTTGCCCTCTCTCCGGTAGTATAGAAATTCTTGACTGAGGCAGCCACTGGCCAGGTGCCACCATGCATACAGGGCATGGACATTTAAGATGGACCAATGAGCATCAACATGCAGGAGATATCAATATGTTTTCATTAGGGCCCTCTGTAATTGCCATTCAAGAGAAATTGTGTGGTGTTGAGCAGAGTTCTGTGCTTTTGTGCAACATATCTAGTCATATTCTAGGTATGCAGGCTCATTGAAAGCTCATAATCATAATAAATGTTGTCCTTTAAATGTTGCCACTACCTTTCCGAGGAGCAGCCACCTACCAAAATACTTACTCAGCCCTGCTACTGATTTGTTCACTGAGTGGCCCCCCTGGCACTGCACAGCCTTTGCAAAAAGAAGCCCTGGCCATGCCAGCTTCTACTGAGCATGTGCACTTGTGGGCCCATTCAATCCTTTGGCTGGGGCCATACTCCTCTGGATGATGGAGGTGCTGTCATTAATACAGACCAGCTATAGTAATAAATTAGCCTAATGAAGCACATGTGCTGTAAAAGATGACTACAGCTTGGATGTTTGTTTTCCAGCACCTGTATGGAGCTGGACAAGACTACCCAGTGAAAAACTCACAAGCTTGGCTGAAGGTAGGCACTTTGGTAGGTGGCTGCTACACAGGGATGTAGGGGTGAAATTTAAAGTTGTCCTTTAACAAATGTAGCCATATTTTAAATAGTGCAATAACATTTTACAGGTTTAATATTAAAAAAAATTGATGTAAATGACAGCTGTCAAAACTCAGTTACATAATATTCAACAACAATACAGAGTGGCAAATCAGAGCCATGTGACTCATAGCAGAACAATACAGATTTTGTGTGTATTCTCTCTTCAAAATACAAAATAATCATTCTGATCTTTTGAATTGTTCTCATGTAATGACAGCCACATTTGTGGGAGATGCAAAGGAGATAATATCTTGACAAATGTTTTCATTAAACCAGCAAAAGATATTGCAGGCACTAGACAAGAGAACATTACTCTTCATTTTACCGAACACAGCAGTTAAAGAAAAGAAAACGATAATTTATTAATTTCTTAAAAGACCTGTAAAAAGAAATAACACATTGGTTTACATAAAATCAAATTTAAAAGGGATTCCCATTTTCACCAATAGCATGGACATCTCTTCTAGGTCAATA
>NW_017308422.1:48088-77412 GCF_000935625.1 Nanorana parkeri | reverse complement strand
GGGGGGTTAAAAATGCCACAAGCAGTAGCTTCTGAAGAAACCAGAATTATATAGCTAATCAGGGGTGGAGAAAAATCTGGGGGTCCTGGTAGACCACAGACTAGCACTAGCATGAGGTGCCAATCTGCAACTATAAACAACTCTGGTTTGGCCTCATCTTAACTAAATCTGCATCTTGAAAAACCCTCATTTGTGGAATCAAGACTGCTAGGTTGCACTCTCATTTGTGGTCTCATTCCCTCCCATCTCCTTTCTAGTGGCTGCTTTCAGTGGCTTTTCTGCTTCCTCTTATTTCACATTACTTTGCATCTCTGCATGCAGGGAGACACTAAATACATATTGGCAGGTGGCCAGACTGCAGCTGATATTTGGTAGAGGAAATGCATAGTTAGGGCAGAGGAAGGTGACAGGGAGGTTATCAGAGGTCTCTATATTTGGAGCATCAAGCACCAGCATAGAGCAGCAATGCAAAGAATTAGAAGACAAATTACTAATTGCTACTGTTTGACTGGTATGTTTCATTGGCTGCTGATTGTCACTATCTGTCTTTCCTCAATTGCTGACTGTTATTTGATTACTTATTGTCACTATCTGACTACTATCAACCATTAAGTAATGAAGAGACTATCTGGACTTCATACAGCGCTATGACCTGTTCAATTAAAATGGTGCTTGTAGTGACAACAATGGATGGCGTTGTGTAAATCCTCAAGGAGTTGTAAGATTAATCACCAGCACGCACAAGTTCAGGATGTAACCAAATCCAGTTTATTGCAAATGCATCACTGTCACTGTGTCACCTTGAGGAAGGGACCCTGGACTTACCCTAAACGCTGTCTTTATGATTTACTGTGATGAAGGCGGTACGTCCTGGAAACGCGTTAGTCTGGCTGCATTCACCGGCAGGTCTGGTGTGATGAGTTGATCGACACTGATGTATGGACTTTCCCACATGCATGATTTAAATTGATGATCATCCTGCAATACACACATCTATGCATTCATGATTGTGAGTATTTCTAACCTGTGATTATAATAAATTAGTTGTACGTGCTTCACGAGGTGAAGGTGCCATCCCTTGTGTTTGTTTTTACTGTATGTGATGCATTTGGAGTAAACTGAATTAAGTTTGCATCCTGAACTTGTGTGTACTGGTGGCTCATCTTACAACTACTATCAAGCATTGACTGCTAAATTGACTGCTAAACAACTATCTGACTGTTGCCTGTCTTATTTCTTACTCCAACTACCAGCAGCAAAAATATATAGCGAGGATAGTCTGCTGGATTTGCTGCTCGGCTGGGGTGTGCAAATTACAACAGCGGCTGAACAATTTCAAAAATAGTTTTGCATGTAAAACAATCAACATACCTGTATTTTAATGAATTATTTAGAAAACTGTCCAGAGTTCTGAAGCTTTAATTGGAAGCACTATTTATAGCATGTTTCAGAGAAAAACAGAATTAAAAGGCCAATTACTTCAACTAACTCTGTTGTAACACATTCTAAACAATCTCATGCTGTTTTGATCAAATGCAAACGCCTTTCAAGAGTTTATTTCATTGCATGTCCTTTCCTGCTATTTACAACAATTGCTTTGGGGTCACAGAAATTAGAGGTCCGAGGCTGCAGGTCTAACGTTATATCAGGAGAAGAAACTTAAAGTAGCTCTATACCCAATAATATTATTGCCAATATCTTTTTTCCAGTCACCTGGATGCTGTCACCACCAACCTCAGACCAACACATATCATGCTCTCCTTCTGGGTGGTCCTGACCAGATCAAGCCCATTTTCTGGCCAATCCTACCGAGATCACACCCATCTCTTAGGCAGTTCCATCCCAAATTATATAGAATCCATCCACTCATTGTCATGATTCCCTTCAGTAATAGTTTTTTTTTTAGTTACTGCATATGCTCAGCAACTCAAATAAGGGTCACGCTGTGATCTCAGGTTGCAGCCCAAGCCATAGACTCAACAGGACAATGTACCTAGATGTGAGACTGTCCTGTTGACATATATGCAATTAGTATTATGTTAATATATATATAATATACTTTCAAAAGTTTGTCTTCTGTTAACCTTTCACAAAATACAAAGCGTTATGTGAATGAACAAGGGGATAGGAGTGGCGGGAAAACAATAGCATGGCTTCTGTGTAGCAGAGACGAAGTTCTCCTTCCCGCATTCCTGGAAGCTATACTATCAAGCATCAGTAATATTCTTAATTTTATACAATGGAGGTAGCATACATTACATAACTACCGGTAGTTGTAACCCAGCACATTGAATAACAAAGTTCCTGGAGTTCTTCTTTAGGTGCCTGGGCAACTGTGTGTCACGCCTGGTGACACACAGTTTTTCATTTTGGATAAAGTAGGGGAGGGTGTCACGTACCTCATAGGAGCTTGAAGTGATGAGGGAGGCCTTTCTTGCAGCTCTGGTCCTAAAAGCTCTGAATGGAGGAACAGTGTCAGGGCTCAGAGAGGCACGAGTGGTGGAAAACTTCACTGCTGGTGAGGAGTGCTGGTCTCTGTGACAATTGTCAGGACAAAAGTAATACAGGAGATGCACACCAGAGGAAGTAGTGAAGGAAGAGTCATAAATAGGTGCAAGCTGGGTCATACATGTGCGGGCGATCAGGCAGGATCATAATAAAAAAACAGGCCAAGGTCAGAAATGTGCGGACAACACAGTACAGAGCTGCAGGCAGAAGCGGAGTCAAGGAACAATCCATGGTTAACGGAGACAGAGGGGTTGATTTACTAACCTTATAAACACGCCACGAACAAGTATACACCTCTGTAGTGTGTTCCCTCCCAGCATGATCTATTGGTGGAATCTAAACACCTTTGTAGTGTGTACACACCCAGCAGGTGTGTTGTGCAAAGCCCTGCATGAATTGCAAGGTGATGTTGTGTAAATTAGCTCTACATTGTGTTGCTTGCGTTGATGAATGCAGGAATGTAAATGCATGAGCTAACCATTTTTGTCTAAACTGTGAAGCAGCATTATATATGCATCATGTGCATGATTTTTCCATATATGGCATTAGTGGAAATATGCTTTTAGAGACTTTTTAGTTGATAAATACGTTTTGCTGTGTAAAAATCACACGCACCTAGTGCGTGCATGTGTTTAGGTTAGTAAATCACCCCCAGAGTATCAGTAGAATTGTCAGGACGAGCTGGGTCGGTATCAAGAAACAGAAACAGGGTGCTGGATCTTGATTCACAGGAAGCTGACGATCACTCAGCACCGAGCACCTGGGTGTAACAGCTTAAATAGCCAGTCAGGTGCCAGGATTCGAAGCATGTGCGCATTTCTGCCCGCGTGCACGCCGCTGAACGTATGTGCATTTATGCAGAGGTGCATGGCCAGACCTAATCCTATGAACCACACCTGGTGTAGATGCCTGCGCAGTGCTCCTGATATAGGCTTCTTAACACAGGATTTATACCCGGTTAGTTTTTTTGTTTCAATCTTTTTTTCATTAGGAAGATTTCACTTCCTGTCTTGTAGAATCAACGGGAATTGAGAGATCTTTCAAATTTGATGAAACTCCTGTTTAAACAGTTGTCACAGAAACAAGTGGCCACACTAGAAGATTTCCCCTATATTTCTGTTCTTGTGGCCACTCAAAATTGTGAATTTACACTTACTTTCATTTGTGGTGACATTGGATATTGGGACAATTATAGAGTGAATCTCCCTAAAACAGAGTGCAATATAAACCTGACAGGAGTTTGAGCCTTTCACCTCTAACCACCTATCCAAATCTGAAAAAGATTTGCCTTTAGGTATATTTTATACTGAAGAACAATCAATATTTTCTTCCCGCGTAAAGCAATGATTTTATCTTGCTGCAGAAGTGGGCTGTCAGGACACACTCTGACTTTGCCCTAAATGGCCAGATGACAGTGTCTTTTATTGGTCCACTGTTGAACAGTTAAAATGGAACTCCAGCAAAAACTTTTTTTTGTTTAGTATAGCAGGAAAGGGTTAGAAACTTTGTTGGGATTTTATTTTTGTCCATATCATTAATTGGAAGATTATTCTTTATTTCTTGTCCTGGTTACAGGTGGTCCCTGAAAATCAGAGTTAATGAATTGAAAGGGGACAAAAATAAAGCTTTAAAATATTTTTTAGGATAGTGGGGAAAAGGTAGAACATCAGTTTGATGTGTATGTGTAATTTATCTGTGTAAAAGGTGCTCAGCACATACAACACACTGTGCTCGGCTAACATTTCTGGTTTTCCAAAAATAGCCTTTTGTTCATCCTATCTATGTCAAAATCAAAAGCAAAAAAACCCCACTGTTTATTCACTGTTCAAAGTGCCCACATCTCTATTAGAATGGGGCATGAGATTATGATAAAATTAAAAGTAATGTTTATATCAGAATTGAAGAATTGGCAGTGACTGACAAAGATAATTTCCAAGTTTTTTAATGAAATCTGGTTTTCCCTGGTTAGCTAAGTCTCAAGGGCCAATAATTTGATGGAATGGATAACTCAGCCCCCTTTCTACAGTACAAAATAATGGACTCACAGCAGTCATAATGTTGATGTGTGTTGGAGCTGTTTAGGGGAATTGACAGTGCCTGCGTCCAGTTCCTGTATGTTATGATCTAAGAAAGCTTTGTATTTCTAAGCCTTGTTTCTGTGCCTGAAAATGACCAATAAACAAACTAGCTCTAAAGCAGGGTAGGCAAACTCTGGCCCTCCAGCTGTGGTGCAGCTACAAAAACCATTATGCAATGCAAGACTCTGGCAGCTACAGGCATGAATCCCAGAGGCAGATACATGTATATACAATATATAAAGCCTATATAGGGTTTTTTTCAAGCACAAAGTTTAAAATTATATTTCTGGATTTATAATGATGACAACTATGTTGTGGAGAATTTTCCCATAACTGTCATCTATTAATGGAGTACCTTACTTACTACAGCATTAAGGTCCCATTCAGGCTTGTGCATTGCTGTGATGCATGGTAACACAAAATCTGTGGTGCAGTGAGTGCTGTCACCTAACTACACAACTAGAGTAACAGGCAATGCATCTTCCCAGCAGTTCACCACAGTGCACAATCTATTCACTGTGGGGCACTGTGTTAAAAAAGAAAATAGCAGTTTTTTTGAGCATTAATCTTAATCCTTTGCAATTTGTTTTCCTTTTGGATTAGATGGACTGTAGTCCATCACGGGAGCAAGCTTAGAGCAGTGGTCTACTTTACAACACACACAGAGACCATGGGGAACAAAAGTAGCCACCCTCCAGAAGGAAGGACAGTGTCAGCACAAATTCCGAGATGATTACAGGATCTACAGCTGAGTTATACACCAATAAGGTACATCTTTGTTAATAGTTAAGGTACCTGAATGCATTTTTAAGATTTAACTTCTGAGTTTAGTGTCACTTTCATAAAATATTGATTAAAAAAAAACCTCACAAAGATTAAGCTAAACTAAGTCTTAAAAAATGCTTTTGGCCAGGGTTTCACTCTAGTCATCTAATCTTACATATTTTCCCTTTAAAACAACTCTGTTGCTGCACTATGGAAAACAACTGACTGATAATCTATAAGAGAGAAGCTTCATACCAACCTTTCTCGTGGATGTTGAATAAAATCTTCACTCTCCTGAAGAGCTCAGTTCGCTGCTGCTATCCCACACTTCCGGGTGTATTAGACACATCTTCTCCCAATTTTTGTAGAAATTTTGCGAAATGTTAAACTCTCATAAATCAGTTTCCGTATATCAGTCAGTTAAAAAATAAATGCAGTTTTCAACTGTCATGCCTTAGTTATTGTCCTCCTAGAGGAGCAGAGCTAAGATCTTATCAGTGGAGTCCAAAGAAAAGAGGTTATTAGGTGCTTCCAATTCCCAACATTCAACTAGCCCAGATACAGTATTTCACTTTGCTGGACTTCAATAGATTGTGAAATATCAGAAAATGCTATTCCTTATCTAACAAAATTAGTACAAGGCAGTAATCATGGTTGGCTCCCTTTGATATATTGTTACTATGCAGGGAACTTTATTCATTTGATTTGCTACATCTTCCTTTAAAAGCTTGCATTATAATTCCACATTCTATATATTATAAAACATGCTTTTATTCTCCTTAAAGTACTGCCAGAAAAAAAAGATTAAAGCAGATTTATTTTGTTTAAGGGTTTTCTTTGTTCTCGCATTGTACCTTGAATATCTGAACACACCAAAAGTGTAATAAAATGAAGACAGCCAACAAAAAAAATTGATGTGGCTTTTAACTCTTTACTAATGTATTTTTGTAGTCTGAATTCTGTTTGTTTAGTAACATAGTTCAGTCTGTTGAACAGTTGTGCTGTCTCAAAGTAACTGTCAAATTTCACAAGGGCTCTACCCTATTTTGTCATCTGTCATGAAGAACCATTGAATTATTTGTCACGCTCACAAGAGTTGATACAAGTTGATCGTAAGGCAGTTCAAACATGTCATGTGTAAAGTTCAAAATTGTGTTGTTAGAAATTGTCAAATGTGAATTTTCTTAAAGGATTGTTGCAGGAAGACTTTTGTAGCCATGGATGTGTCACGGATCAGGGCTCTCAGGTATGAACTGGAGTCCGGTATGTGGACCCTACTACTTCTAAGAGCCCTTCATAACATAGAATATAGTCTAAATCAAATCCAGTAAAAAATCTTAATTTAAATGCTTCACCAATTATATGAAAGTAACAAAAAGAATAGGACTTACTAGATTTAAAAGGACATAAGCCTTGTATTTATTATATCAGGTGCTGGCCGAGAGCCATCCACGTTCCATATTTACATTGTCCATAAATTGCTACACACCCCTAGTTTCACACTACATATAGTTTACTTGAATTGCCAGAGGTGGGCTCCACTGGGCACGGACTATATCATGTAGGCTGTTGGATTCAAATACCCTACCTGTATGGTGAAACTAATGGCAATTTTTGGACAGATAGAGAGGGAATGTGTATGATAGATTTCTTTAAAATGGATCAGAAAAAAATGTATAATAATATTATAAATTATTAATAAAAAAAACAATTGGGCGGAGCTAGCAGTGACAGCTAGCTCCGCCCAACTGTTTCCTATTGGCTGGCACCTGCTAGAGCCTTCTAGCAGGTCCTGGGCCAATGAACAACAACTGGGCTCCCGGCCATGATGTCATTTGGGGACGCTGATATGTCATAACAGATGACAGATCAGCTGTCATGTGCAGGGTTGAACGGCTGGCCTTTGGCAGGAGGTTTGCCCCCCGCTTCGGCTGTCACTTTGGCTCAGTCGAGCTGAAGCATATGCCTTCAGGTCGGTTGAGCCGCTCGGCCGCCTTTGGCTGCTTCACGGGTTATAGTGAATAGCCCTTGTGAATAACCCCCTTATAGTGAATAACCCCCTTAGTCATTAGGCATGAATATATTTTAAATGATAATATTTTATTCAAAAAACAATCTATATTTTTGTAGCACACATTAAAGATACTCCTAGGAGGTCATATTATATCTTATGTAACACATTATAAAATATTTTTTAAATTAGTATTAATCTGGGTTGAGAGAGAAAGTTAGGGTAAACATAAGAAGTTAATAAACCATAAGACCAAGGGGAATTATGATGAAAATGTAGAGTGGATGGATGAGCTTGAGCAGGGGTGTGGAATTCCTATCGTCCGACGCCCGGGACAGGCAGTTTCGGGCGTCGGGCGAGTAGTTTTTTTCTACATTTAGCCCGGCTGCTAAATGTAGTGTGGGAGCCGTTTTGTACGGGTGATTTTAAACGGCTGTGCAGCCGTCCAAAAATCACTCTTAACCTGCCTGAATCACGCTTCTCCTCTCCTCCCCCCTTCCCTCTCTCTATCTCCAGCGACCGGCTGGACGGCCGGCCGTGTACTGCCCCCGGCTCCTGTCTCTCTGCACCTGGGCTTCCTTTTTGCCGTAGTCTTCAGGGTCCCCCCTCTTGTGGGGGATTGATGACCACGGCAAATTAGGTTCCAGAGCATGGAGCAAGTGACAGTGCAGTGACACAGGAATGCAGCCTTTCTGTCACAGGAGAAATAGCACAGAGCTGTTCTAGAACTCCTGTGTTGGAGGTGACAGGGTCAATAAAGAGAACCTGTCACCTCCAAAAGCTATCACACAAGGGCTTTTTACCCTTGTGTGATAGCAATAAAGTCAAGTAAAAAATAAAATATATAACACTTAAAAATGTCAACATAAAATTGGAAAAAATAAAAATTTAAATACATAAAAATAGAAGAAAAAAAAGGCGATAAAGTAAAAAAATAAATAATGAAAAAAAATATTACATAGCAAAAAAAAAAGTTCAATAAAATCTATAAAATTAAAACCAATCCCTATCATCTGCATGCGAATAAACGCATGCATGGGGCATTGTGTGAGTGGAGTGGGCGATCCGTTACCACACGGCAATCGTGCACAAAACCGTGTGGATGGCCGGGCGGTCACAGAATCTCACACCACCGCCGATCACGCTGGCAGTGCCATTATTGTCTAACAGCACCCCAGTCGCACAAGGCAGATTGCGCAGTTTCCCGCCGCAATAACGCCCGTGCAAATGCACATAATCTCGATTGAAAACATTCCGAGATTACCACGCGGATGTAACCCCATTGAAATCAATGAGGCCGCGAGGCAACCGTACACGGCCTCGCCCAAGTCTGCACCCGCCCCAAACGGTAAATTCACTTTCCCAAGTAATTTGGAAAAATGGAATTACCCGCACAAATCTGGTCCAGACACCATGCCCCCCACTATACTTACCTTTCAGGGAACAGTCCTTCCCATCCGCCAGTATGGGTGTACTATCTGTACCTGGTCCATTGTAATCTGAATTTCACTCTCAAAATTCAAACACTCGTTGGTCAGCGCAGTCATCTGACGGCACTGACCAACAAGAAGCTCTTCTTGGCATTGCTAAATACGGTTATGGTTAAATGTTTTTCTTTTTTTGTATCAGGACAAGTAGATTTTCATGAGGGACAAGTAGATCAGGCCCCCGCTTTAGTCCTTGGACAAGTAGTTTTTTTTTTAAATTTCCACACCACTGTTGAGGCATATGTGATCATTATGGACAGAGAAAGTGAGATTTCTAAGACATGAAATTAGAGCTTGTTAAAAATAAAGCATCCAGGGTAATTTAAATATTAATAAAGACAGTTTGGTTAATCTATATCAGGATAGTAAAAGTATATTAAGGATATTATAAAAATGTGTATAGACCCACTAGATCCCAGCTTAATCCTGGCCAAATTCAATGTCTGAACTCTCCAATCAGGGGCATAACTTGAAATCACAGGGCCCCATAGCACAATTTTGTATGGGGCCCTGTGATTTCTACTTATACCCTTTGCAGAGACCCCCTGAGATCCCACACAGCCCACCTGAGAGTGACCCTGCAGAGCCCACCATATACTCTCTATGGTAGGCTCTGCAGGGTCTCAGGTGGGCTGGTCATCCCCCTGCACACCTCTTACCTGTCACCCCTGATCCGCTGACACCCTGCATCACCATGGGGCCCTGCTTCCTACTTGGACGTGCCCCGCCCCCGCCAACCCTGCCGCCGCCAGGCCCCGGCCTACTCCACCGCAAGCTGCAGGATGTCACTGACTCAGCTGCGGCTGTGAGGTGGAACGCGCCGCTGCACAGATCACTGACAGGTTGTCAGTGATCTGAACAGCGGCGCGTTCCTCCTCACAGCCCCCAGTGACTGTTCCGGCAGCCTGGGATGCCATAACAACCTGGGTCGCTATGGCAATAGTTCTGCCACTGTTTCAAATAAAGAAAGAGAAGGTTGAGGACACTATCAATTGACTTCTGGTGCTGGAAGCACTAGGCCCAGATGTGTATGCTAATGAATACTACTGTATGATAAAAAAAATTAGATAGTCACCATACCAGCTAATATGTATGATGAATATGTTGTGGGTTTTAATCAGTTCCTGAAGGAAGCCAATATTCTGATATTAAAACTGGGGATGGATCCCAAGGAGTTGGCCTCCTACCGACCCATTTCAGTTATGGATTTGAAAATATTGACATTGATTTTGGCAGGGAGATTGAAGGAGGTGTTCGGAGATTTGATAAAGACCAGTTAGGTTTTATGCCTGATCAGTTGATATATAAGAACATAAGACAGTTAATGTTTCTACAAGGGGGTATTGGGCTAGGGAGGAGGGCTCTCTCTGCAATGATTTTCTTAGTGAATGGCAAGAAAGCTTTCAATATTATTCTTTCGGTATACGTTAAAAAGACCATGTGGAGGTCCCTATTTTAAGGGCATGTTGTGGACTTTATATTGAGATTATAATAAGAAGTAAATGCCAACATAATAATAAATAATAACACCTCTGAGCCCATAAGGATTTATAGTACAGTGTGACAGGACTGTCCTTTCTCATTCCTTATTTTTAATTTGACTACTGAGCCTTTAGTTCAAGTTTTAAGAATTGTACATCCAGGTTTGTCAGTGGGTCAAGAACCTTGAAATTATCATTATATGCAGATGACATTCTGTATATCCCTGACCTGAAAACACGTATGCCAAAAATGTTTACCTCAATTGAGGTGTTTGGATTGTTTGCTGGCTGCTATAAACCCAGAGAGGTTGAAATACATGTGGTCGGCAGGGAAGAAGCAAGGCTTTATCAGATGAAAGGACTGCTCAGAGAAGTGTCACTATCAGGGTTTATACTTTTCTAGGGAAGTGGGGGAAATTTACTATTTGACTTATCTGCCAGTGATTGAAGGAATCCGAAAGCAAAAATATTAAATTATTAGGAAATTAAAGAAAGGTAGCAATTTCCAATTCATTTGGAAGGGGAAAAAAGCTAGAATAAATATAAAAAGTTTGCTACTGGCAAAAGCAGGTTTGAAGTTACCAAGTATTTGGTGGTATAGCATTGCATCATTAATCAGGTTTTCATTGGCTTAGCTGTTAGGCAAACACTGTTTCCCAGCAGTAGAGTTAGGGGAGAAACTTACAGAGTAGCCTGGCAGTGGTTTTTCTGATGCACGCTGACAAATGGGGAATATTGAGCCATCTGAAAAACATCTTAGGAATATTTTGTAAGAACACATTTCTGTCTTAACCACTCTGATTAGTCCCTATTGATGAGAAATACCAGATTTGAGCCGGTTTTAATTTATAGGGTAATTCAAGACTGATTAAATATTTTTTTAAAGAGTAATGAAGAGTTGATCCCTTTTAATAAATTCAAGAAGTGTGGCTTGTCACACCTATTTGCTTTTTCCAACTGACAGATCCAGAGTTACTTTAGGAAAAACAGGCAATAGGGAGATGGAACCCAATTCACTATTAATTCAGTTTGAGAAATTTCTCTAAGAAGGATTAAGTAATTAGTACATTTTCTATGGAAATTTGATGGACTCAGAAGTTAAAGGGCAGTGCTATGGAGCTCCAGTATATTGAGTAATTGTTTTTGCATATTAAGTAGGAAACTTAGGAGTTGATTTACTAAGGGGACATAGGCTCTTTACTTTGCAAGAGAATTTTAACTTTGGAAGGAAATTTTCCCTTAGCTTAGTGAATTAGATGAAGCTCTGCTGACCTCTACCAACCAGTTGTGTACAAGCAAAAATATAATTTTTTTTATTTTACTTTAGTAATTCAACCCCTTAATGTTTTAGGGTGACACTAGCATTTGTAAGACCACAATAAATACTGATTTGAGAGCACTTTATTTGAAAATTATAAATAGGGCATACATCTCTATTGAAAGATATAAAATATGTAAATTAGGGGGGATATTAGATGTTTAAAATGTGGTTCATCAACCCCTGATGTAAACAATATCCTGTATGAATGCTGAAAGATCTGGACATTTTGGAATAAACTGGTGGAGTGTCTTGGTAAACTAACTATTATTACTCCACTTTGAGAAAATCCACGGTCCTGATAAGGATTTAATAATACTTTTGATCCCGGTGACCTAAAAAATGATACTAAGTAGGTAATTAAAAAGGGATTTCCCTAGGGTTATGAATGCACAGAGGCATGGCATTTATCCCACTATATTATATTGGAGATTCATGATTACTGTTTAAGTGTGAGACTTTAGCCATGTAATAGAAAGTTTATTAATAGCGGGGAAAACTTTAGCAGGTACTACTAATTGAGTGATGAATGTTAATGGGTGAATGGTAATTTTTATTTTGTATGATTAAAGTTTTTTTTAAATTATTTTACTACTTTGTCAATCAAAGAAAATAATTTAAAAAATACCTTTTAATAGGTATTACCCACTGGTAATCCCCCTGAGAGCTCCTATTGAGTGTTCACCTTTGATCTAGCTCTGCAGGAAAAAGGAAAATGCACCTGACCTCAACACCTTACTAAATCAGGGCTTAAATATCAGTTCATAAATATTTTCACCAAAAAACATTGTTAGGTTGAGTGCTAGGAATACTCTACATTTCAAAACCTGGCACTTTAGACATTTCAAAGCTCAATTACTGGCTGAATTGGCAGGTGACCTACACAAGGGTCCGAAGAGTGAGAAGGGATTAGAAACATAAATGCACTGAAAATCCAATTTTTTTTACAAAAAACCTTCCTCCTAGTGAACTTAAAGGAGAACTATGAAGTGAGTGCTTTTTACTCACCCCATAGTTCTAGCCAACCTGTGACAATGAGACTGTCACAGGTCGGCTCAGTAGATCGAGAAGTGAGCGCAGACTGGCGGATCGGATGGGTAGGGGGCGGGTACAGCTGGGGGAGGGGGCGGGTACAGAGCCAGCTGTCACTCACGCAGCTGGGCTGATCCAAACATAATTGTCGGGATCCGCTTCAGCTGCAGCGTCTCAGTATACCGCAAGCAGTAGCTCGCATTATACTGTGGCGTCTAGAGGGAGGACGCTAGTTTGTGTCATCCCGTTACCCTAAGGAGAACTATGGGGGAAAGCCTTAACCCCATAGTTCTCCTTTAAAGCGGTGCAATTCTTCCAAGAACCATATGGCAGTCTTGCTGTTTCCCCTGATCTTCATTTTCTTGGCAGGTTTAAACACTTTACACTTTTGACAGATATCTGCTTCTATTTAAAAATGTACAGACATAGGAACAAAAATAATAACTTTAACACTTTACATTTTTGACAGATATCTGCTTCTATTTAAAAATGTACAGACATAGGAACAAAAATAATAACTTTAGAAACAAAGAAAACTCGGCATAACTTTGTGAGTAATAATTACCGAGCTGATGTAACATACTTTTTAATGGTTTACTTTCCTCTGCTGTCAAAGCATAGTTACCATCAAACCTGCAATATGATAAAGCATATTGTAGTCTAGTTGCATATGAATGCACACTAAGTCAAAAATGCTTTTCACAAATCTGTTGAATTATCTACAGATGCATTCCTCTGAAGTCAATATGTCCTTCTACAGCTACAGTATATTGTTCTGTTTTCATTTTGTAGAATGAACATATTTCAAAGCATACATTTTAAAGTGAACATCAAATGATATTTAGCTAGCATTGTCAAGTTTTCAAAGTTACAATAAAATACGTTCATTTGACCAAGAGATGGATTTCAGAAGAATATCTGTGCAAATGGATCACACATAATACATTTTTTTTAGAGGTGCACCGAAATAGAAATTTTAAAACCGAAACGAAACCGAAATAAAAAAATTGTCAGGCCAAAACCAAAACCGATAACAAAAATGTTATTTTAAATTTCTTTCAAATTTGTTTAAACAGACCCCTGATATTTCCCTTTTAAAATAGAAAAAGAGATAGAGGACACAAAGTCCTCTATCTCTTTTTCTGTATCCCCTGTTATCAATGAACAGGAATCCTCTATGAGTATTCCTGTTCATTCATAACATGAGAACATGGTATGTTTACTATAACTACAACTATGAATAAACAGGAGGTGATGTATATCACTCCTATTCATTCATAATTAAGGATACAGTACACATACCACGTCCTCAATTATGTACACACACTCAGCGATCACTGAACGCTGACTGAGTGTTTGTACCTTGCTCTTCTCTCTGACACGCTGTCACAGGAGGCTGAGCGAGCGGAGCAGGGCGGAGAGCTCAGCCTCCTGTCACAGCGCGGCCTGTCTCCGTCCACACACCGCTCTGCCGGACTGTGGTAGGAGGCTGAGCGGTGTGGGAGGAGACGCCGGGCGCTCACAGTGCTTTCCTCCTGCAGCGCCCGGCTGGCTATCACAGTTTCTCTCCTCCCCGCTGGGACACAGAGAAGCGCCCAGCAGGGAGGAAAGAAAGAATGGATGTGCCGATGTATCGGCAGGAAAATTGCACTTTTCGGCATTACGCCAAAAGTGCAATTTTCGGCCGATATGTTTCGGCGGCCGGTGCATCTCTAATTTTAATTTATTATTAAAGTTTATCTTTAATGACATGACATAATCAGTTCAGATTATTATTATTTATTATTTAATGAAGGCAAGAGGAGTTTGTTATTCAAGACTGAGTTTCACCAGGATTCCAAAGTCCTCCAGCTCTGTTCAATTATATTCTATTCCAAATTGATCCATATAGTAACATACCCGTTACTCTTCCACCATTCCACTTGGAGTGAAAAGAAATACCTGGTACACAGCCGCCATTGCGCCGTCTGCAAGTTTCCTTACTAGTGCCACCATTTTCGCCCAGTCCTCTTCCTAGTTTTGCATCACTGGCTATCTTGGTTAGCCAACCTGGGATGACATAACTTCCTTGTTTGCACAGGTAAGTTAATTCATTTATTGCAGAAAATACATAGTGGGGTGAATTTATCAATACTGGAGCAGACAAAATCTGGAATCTGGAGCAGTTGTCCATGGCAACCTATTAGCTTCTCTCTTCAGTTAAGATTTGAAAATTAAATAGAGGTGCTGATTGGTTGCCACATCATTCCTTGCATTCATCAACGCAAGCAACACAACATAGAGCTAATTTACCCAACATCACCTTGGAATTCATTCAGGGCTTTGCACAACACACCTGCTGGGTGTGTACACATTACAAAGGTGTTTAGATTCCACCCATAGATCATGCTGGGAGGGAACACACTGCAGAGGTGTATACACATTCGTGGTGTGTTAATCAACCCCATAGTGTTAGGGTTACAAGGAGGGTTTGGATTACAGTGGGGCAAATATAATGGTTACATGGATGGTTAGTGGTTGGGTTATAGGAAGCAAAGGTTTAGGGTTACAAGGTGGAATAGGGTTACAGGGAGGATTAGTGTTAGTGTTATAGTTAGGATTAGTGGTAGGGTTACAGGGTAGTTAATATTAGGGTTACAGGGAGGGTTAGTGTTAAGGTTACAGTGTAGTTAGTGTTAAGGTTGCAGGGAGGGTTAGTGTTAAGGTTACAAGGTAGTTAGTGTTAAGGTTACAGGGAGGGTTAGTGTGGGGGATAATGGAAGGGTTATGTATTTTTTTTTTGTAGTTAGGGCTATAGGAAGCATTACAGTGAATTTAATGTTAGTGTCATGGGATGAATAAGTGTGAGGGGAGCTTATGGAAAGATATAGCCCTCAATGCAAGGAGCATTACCTAGAGATGTACTAGCGCCGAGATCCTGTTATACGCGCACGCGCGCGCGCAATCGGCGTGTTTGTGGCGTGTTTGTGAGGTTAGTAAATCAACCCCTAAGAGTTAATATATCACTTATTTCATACTGCTTACACATTGCTTACTTCCTGAATAAGCATTCTTATTTATTAATGAACATCATTCATGACGTCAGCAGTTATACAAGTCACAGAAATAAAGGAAGTCAAATTACCATTGGGCAACTTCATTTCAGCTGTCTGCTTCCTCACTGATTTGGGATATTCTTGTGCAAATAGATGAATAATTCATAGAAGTCTCTGTCTTCATTGTTCATGCTCTGCCAATTAACACAAAATCATCTTCCAATCAATAGGAAACAAAGGATTGCCATCATCTTGCCTGATTGGACATTGATTAGTGTTTCTGGATTGTTGAATGCAGATTACTCTACAGATGGCTAAATGGATCATAACTTATAGATATAATGTTTATAGATGCAGTATGTGCCTTCGGCATCCAGAATTCTGAAATATTTAGCGGAATTCTTGCCAGGTGCATAGCATGGGCTTCAGTATTATGACATCATTCTTGTCATCATGATGGCTGATGTGTTCAGGTGACATACACATGATGAATGATCCAGCTTGTTAGTTAATGTAATAAATAGGGTTTAGCAACACTGAAACTTATTTTTCCTGAAATTCCCATTAAAATCTGGAGTCTGAAAACATGTCTACTTTTTTGGCTAAAAAAACTAAGGAAATGTAGGTAAAGTGAAGGTGATTTTTAAGGGTGCAATAGTCTTGAAATTACTTCTGAGAATTAGAAAAGCACCTGGTAACTATAGTGAAGATTTTCTTGTACAAAAAAAGCCTGAAGCTGCAATTTAGATCCACAGATGGGTCTATCTCCCCAGGTGAGCACTGTTCCAATTTTGCATTCACTGTGTGGAGGTGAAGGTCTGTCAGGATTCTGTGGCAACTGCTCACTTGGAAGTTTGGATCTATCCAGTGGTGGATTATCCCCTGCATTTATTTGCACAATTTTTATTGCTGCACATTGGACTTTGTGTTTTTCGCTCTGTTCACATATTTTCATGTTTTGATATGCTTTTCTGTATATATTTTTAAAGCATATACTCATATATTTAATTGTTCATCACATATTTCACTGAATTGTACTTATTTAGCTTGGCAAATGATTGTCTTACATCTTTTAGATATTTTTATTTATCTTGAGTGCCCAGTAGCTCTTATTTGTATTTATTTACTGGCGCTGATCACTTATTGTTTTATTTGAATATACGTGCATAACTTTCAGGGGTGTGCTGTTCATTTCTCATGGAAGTTTATTAATAATGGTGAACTAAGGTTAATGCAAACTGTTGGCGCTATATAAATCCTGTATAATAATATAATAATAATTTTAACCACTTAAGCTCTCACACCTGTAAACCCCCTGTGGAGCAGAGCAATGTTTACATTCCTGCTATGGGGCTGTTTGTTATCTTGCATAATAAAAAAGTTATTGCAGAATAAAGTAATACAAATATCATATTTTTAGAACAAAATAGGGTTTCTTTGGTGTTACTGACTTGCAAAAATTGCAAAAGTATTTTTTATGGAAGCCATAGACATTTTTTATGGAATCCAGTTTTCTATGGAATCCAGTTTTCTATGGAATCCATAGACAAACATAACAAAAATAAATAATGTTTATCCAAAATTGACTGCGCTAGGAAGGTGAATAAAATTAAAGTACCAGCTGCAACAATGTGTATCAGTGTGATCAGATGTGAACTAGTATGTTGCGCTTGGTTGAAATCTCTTACGTGCGATTTTGTTTCAATATTTCATTGTGATAATATAATCTTTAAAACACATAAGTGATTTATATCATAGAGTGAAATAAAGAATTAAATATATATTAAATAAACATGCAAGTGAATAATACCAATTAATAAACCTTATCTCATCTTATAATTATTTGATCTCTACTACATGATGGTATTAGTGAAAACAGCACATATATAATCTGAATGTCACCCGTGTAAATATATGTGATAATTATGTGAATCACTATAAAGCCACAAAAAAGAGAGATATCTAAGTGCAGATAGCAAAAAGACCTTTATTTGAATTAAAAGTGATTACAGGAATCCGTACGGATAACAGCGTGCGAGTGTAAAGGACACTCAACCTCTGGATCTTTTTCACCGTGTCAGCGAGGAGACAGTCAAATCCCTTTTTTGTGGCTTCTACTTTTCTCCACTCCCTTAGTTGGACTCCCCAATTACACCTGGAGGGTGCGGACCATCGGCAACGAGAGGGAGAGCAAGCTGTATGCAGGAGAGGAAACAGAGGCTGAAAATAGGAGTTCCGTGGATCCGTCGACGGAAGATTATTTTAGGCATACAATTTCCCATAAGCACACTCTGAACTGAGACATTGGGGTTGATTTACTAACCTCACAAACACGCCACAAACACGCCATGCATAAACACGCCGATTGCGCGCGCGCGCGTATACGCTTGGCGCGGAAACGTATGCAGGTTATACAGATGCTTGATAAATACTACCAACGCGCACGCATGGCGGTCTGAGGCACACCGCTCATTACACTAGCCCAGTCTGAAAAGGTGCCATTTACAGATACCCTCTGGACACGTGGGTGGATAGATAGCGGTCTTTTCATTTGGTCATTATATATATATTTTTTGTTGGACTCTCCCATTCATCTAATAATTTCTTCCTCTGTTATATAACCTTGTTATATTTATATCGTTTATAGTGATTCACATAATTATCACATATATTTACACGGGTGACATTCAGATTATATATGTGCTGTTTTCACTAATATCATCATGTAGTAGAGATCAAATAATTATAAGATGAGATAAGGTTTATTAATTGGTATTATTCACTTGCATGTTTATTTAATATATATTTAATTCTTTATTTCACTCTATGATATAAAGCACGTAAGAGATTTCAACCAAGCGCAACATACTAGTTCACATCAAAAATAAATAATGCCCTTTTAATGAATGCAAAACTCTCAGAGCTCCAATTCTGTAGTGTGGTGGAGATCCCTCAGGTGCCTGCTAGAAGTTGTGTCTTCACCTGCAATCACTCCAATTCAAAGACAGCCGTACTCAATGGATCTTCCTTTACATTTCCAAGCTTTATTGTAATCCACAGAATGGTATACACCACATCACGCTCCCCATTGTAAGATAAACTCTCTCACACATTTAACCAACAAGGCCTAACCATAGAGATCATCTCTATGATTAAGCCTTGTTGGTGAAATGCAGGAGAGGGGTTCTCTGAAAATGGGGAGTGTGATGTGGTGTATACCATTCTGTGGATTACAATAAAGCTTGGACATGGAATGGAAGGACATGGACATGGGAGTGCGGCTATCTTTGAACTGGAATGCCCTTTTTTTGTTTGATTAGTGTTAAAGAATATAGGGTTACTGTAGATAAATGTATACATGTTATTCTATAATTTGGCTTGTTTAAAATGAATGCAATGTGAAAATTAAAAATAATTTAAAATCTTAACCTTATGATTGAGTTATTTGATCAATTAATATCTCAGTGGGAGGAAACATAATCATATTTGTTACAATACTGATCTTTATTTGAAGTTTTAAAGACATCACACAACAAAGACACCATAGACACATAAAACTTTTAAGTATGCCATAAATAGTTAGTATAAGAGTAAGTAATTGTGTGACTGACAACACAGTCCATGCACATGGCACTTTAAGTGCCAGGGTTCCAGTCAGCACCAATCAACCCACTTCCCCTAAACCCAGGCTGTCATGTTTTTATAAAAACTAAATTTCTGCTTTCAGTAATGCACTAAGGTCTTGTCTCTGCCCTCAGTCTGTGATTGGACAGCAAAAGGAGAAGTAGCAGACTGATGAGCTCATCTCTATGTCATTCTTCTCTCTCCTCTTCTTATTATCTTCCTTGGTAGCACATGAGCAATGCAGCACAACTGACATTTGTGAAAGGTTCTGAGGGAATAATTGTCTTACAACAACTACTTTCATTCTTATACACTGCAAAATAAGAATATAATTGGCTTCCATGGTAGAACACAGACTAAGGCATTTCTCTCTTTAGTTACTGTAACAACAGAAGTCTAATGTGTTAAACTGGCAAAGCAAATCATGACTAGGACCTCTGTTAGTTACCTATACCTATATTTTTCATTCATTGTCCACCTATATGTATCCACTTACCATATAGGATTGTGGTCCCTTTAAGAGTTCCCAATGATGGTGCAGTAATTTTTAAAAAAAATAATAACATTTTATTCCAGAACCTATAATGCCTGGTATGCAGTATATTAATATATATAGACAGGGTTTTCGGTTATGTCTCAAGATCTGATGTATAAAGGGTAAAACTAATCTTGGTTGTAAACGCCCATTGCAATGTTAGATGGTGATTTATAACTTCTGTAGCAGTAGGCCTATATGGTTTTAACCCATTTTGCAGCTAACAGCTATGATTCTGAGATGGTGAGATTAGCATACCATTTAAAGATTAAGGTCAATGTTATACTAAAATTGATTATCAAAACAGATGCAAAGTAAAATGCAGATAAGTCAATGAAACATCACAATTTATTTAAGCATATGTCTTCTTCCATAATATCAAATGTCAACATAACTTTTACATCAGCCTCAGGTATTCAATATAGTAAAATAAATAAATAAAACATTTTAAAATTTTTAAAAAGTGATAAAAAAGTAAAGAACTAACAAAGAAAAAAAATTAAAACAAACCCTACCGCTCCGCCATCTGGTTGCCGTTCTTCATTGGGGGGGTTGGCAGGGAGGAGGGAGCATTGAGGAACCTGGCATTGGGGCAGCGGAAAGAGTAAATCAACCCTGGGTGCAAGAATTTCAGAAGATACTGTATATAAGAGCTAGAAATAAACTTTGAAAGTCTGCTAAGGCAGGGTGTCTATGTAGAAGTTGTGTCTCTTGATAGTTGTTGGTAGGGGGCAGTCTTGTCCCTTGAACAATTTAAATTTGGATTTCATGTTACTGCATCTATCTCAGCACTTACTGCAATGTAGAAACATTTAAACCCTAATATTATTCTGAATACAGAGGAAAGTAAATGTCATGTTTTCCATTTTGTATTATATGTTCTTTTCTGTATTCCCAATATGAATTAATGTGGCATGGAGGCTATACTTTTCATCTAACATCAACAAGATTTGTGTTTAGAGGCTCAGCAAAAATTGATCTAAATTATGAAGTTCTTAAAAGGTCAATGATATAACAGAAAAGTTTAAAAACTGTACAAACACATTTTAATCTAAGCGTAGGGAATTTTCTGTGCTTATGGCATAAGGCTTTCATGCCAATTTTTAATTTAAAAGAGAAGGTATCCTCAACAAGCATTTGTTGAAAAAAAAAAATCAGAATTGTACACCTTAAGGCTGCATTCACACAGGCCGGCTGAATACATGTGAAGCAGCTCTAAACAGAAAAAACAATGCACTTTAATTTGCATTGTTCAGACTTATTTAGCAGAATAAATTCCTTTCAAATATTCCAAGCATGATTTCTTGATGGATACCGCACATTAGGGGCTCTATAATAGCCGCAAATGAGCAGAATCAATGCAGATGAAAGATTTTAGCGTTTGTGTTCCTGCGCGGTTTTTCTTGAGTGAGTGAAACGCAAATGCTATACGTGAATGGAGCCTTAGTCAGCAAAAGCTGCAATGTACAGTTTGCATGCATTACTTTTACTGTTAGACTGCAGCCCCTCCAGCTCAATTTGTCTTTTTTGCGCAAACACTCACTTATGCCTAAGAGGGTACATTGGTGCCTGATGTCAACCTGCAATCTGACACTGTTCAAATGCCAGGAATGCGGCAGGCAGAGCTCATGCACTAACTAGCTTCAGAAAGGGGAGAAAGGCAATAAAGAAAAATAAAGATCTTTGATATGGATGCAATGAATGCTTCAGTTGACAGTATTTTGGGGCACTCCGGATAAGACAAAGTGTAACTGATGTGTTTTCTTCCACTTTAAGATTAAGGAGTCTTCAGCTTAAAACTATTGTTTGAACTTTGTGATAAGGTTGGCAGTAGATGAAAGAATTGAAGTCATATTTATTTTCTCTACCTCCTCTTTCCTGCTAAGACTAGTGATGGTGCATCAGCCAATATAGCCAATGGCATATGCGTTAGTATATGGTTGTTAGTTCTATAATCATTTATACTAGTCATACGATAAGCCTATTCAGGAATGGTACCAGCTGACTGGCAGAAAGCAAATGTGGTACCAATATTTTAAAAAGTGACAAGACGCACAACTGGTAATGATAGGCCAGTCAGCTTAACATCAATAGTATGCAAAATATTGAAAGGAATGATAGGGGAATATATTTAAAAAAATTGCCTATAAAAAATGTTGTCATAAGTAGCAACCAACAGTATTCATGAAGGACTGTTCTTGTCAGACAAATCTATTACCATTCTATGAGAAAGTGAGTATTTGTTTAGACAGAAGAAGACCAGTTGACGTAATGTATCTAAACTTTGATACAGTACCCTACAAACATTTAATGTACAAATTAAGTTCTATGGGTATTGATGAAATTGTATGTACATGGGTAGAAAACTGGCCACAGGAACAAATCCATAGGGTAGTAAGAAATAGCTTATTTTCTAATTGGGAAAAGGTGGGAGTGGCATGTCCTAGGGTTCAGTCTTGGGACCGTTTATCTTAGTCATAAACGATATAGAGATTGGAATACATAGCTCAGTCTCAGGGCAGTAAATTCTCAACAAGACATAAATTCACTTCAACAGGAACTAGATAAAAATGGAATCATGGCAGATGCAATTTAAAATTGAAAAATGCAAGGTTATACACGTAGGAGCTAAGACTATTTAGGAGGTTCTCCACTCAGGAATTCAGACATGGAGAAAGACCTGGGGGTCCTCACAGACCACAGATTCAGCAATAACATGCATCCTATCCTGTATTAAAAAAAGCATTTTGGCAAGAGATAAAAATATAATTTTACCACATTGTAAATCACTGGTTCAGCCTCACTTTGAGTATGTGGTTCGGTTTTGGTCACCAGTCCTCAAAAAAGACATCCTCGAACTTGAGAGGGTTCAGAGAAGGGCTACAAAATTAATAGAGGGGATGGAAGGCCTAAGTTATGGAGATCGCTTCCAGAAATTAAACTTGTTCTCCTTAGAAAAGAACTACTTAAGATAGGACTTAATTGTAATTTTCAAAATCATTAACATGACACTAAACCCAGGAGTTAAATACTAAAAATGCATTCAAGTACCTTAACTATTAATAATACTGTCTCTTATTTGTGTATCTAAACATTTTATTCCTGATATTGCAGTCCCCATTTCCAGACAGGTGCATTTAAAGCCTCTATTCAGCAACAGTTTTGGGAGGAAAACTAATCTTGGAGGCAATTACTGTCTACCAAGCTTCAATTGAATTTGAGTTTTTGTCCATATTCTCTGTGAATATATTGCTTTAACCTACAGTTTGAGTTCAGATAGTACACTATACACCTTTTCAATTCATCTTCATTTTCATCTTACTTTTCAGTTTTCTTGTATACTTTTATTTTTGTAACCTTGTAAACTCCCAATAATATTACACAAATCCAGTTTCTGCTCTGTACACCACACTTTATAGCATCAGTATTTATTTGTACACTTCAACATATTTAGAAACTCTTTAAAAGAGGTTCTGAAAGTTACGGTACAACATTTAAGGCAGTCGATTAAATTCTGATGAGCCATTCTGATACATCTGATACCGCTCTAAAATTATTGGCAAGATTTTCTTGAAAATTGAGATTTGAATTCTGCAAGTACAGTAATGCATTATATTTATAAAAATGACATTTGTTTAACACTTGTCATGTGGTTACAGTATATGGTGTTACTTTTATGAGTTAATTTAAATGTTCAATAATTGCCTATTTTTATTGCTAAGAAAAGTGTGATTCCTTCAACTCTCTCTCTTAAAGACTGGCTGAACTATTACCTTACTGGCAGGGTGCTAAGAAACCATTTTATGCATGTCTAAGCTGGCTAACGGAAGGTCTGGCATAGAATACAGATCAGACAAACAGAATATGCTACTAAAACGTTGTGGCATTGCAAAAAATTACCACTTTCATTTATAATGTTTTATAATAAATTTATATATATATATATACACACACATATATACACACATAAATATATTGACATTTAAATTAAATCATATGTGAGCATTTGCTTTCAGGTATGAAGATGGCTTTTACATGCCTGAATAAAGATGTTTTAAATGGAAAACCGTACTAAATAAATTCAGTTTTTGTGAGTGGTGTTGGAAATACTATAGAATCCATATAAGTCTTGTTTTTGGCTGTAGGTGAAATAACCGTGTAAGAGCAGCCACCTTTGGTAGATCACATCAGCGGTTGCAATTTTCATATTCTACAGTATTTATTCTCTTTAACTGACTAATGAAAAATATGGAAAAAAAACACACACTTAGGGGTCTATTTATGAATATATTAATGTTCATTTTGTGCAAATTATTGCAAAAACAAATGTTGTTAATCGATTTTCTTTTCAGGTCCAAAGCATTATGATGTAATACTGCATTATGGCCATTAGATGGAGCTGATGAGCATAGGATGCAATTACTGTAAGTACAAGTGCTGCATAAACTTGGTCACATTGCATGTTATTTAGAATAAAGCAAATAATCTTTATGGCACTTGTTAATCGAACCCTTACACATGGGATGAAGAGCAATACTATTGAGCAATCATCTTTTCTAATGAAATCATATTTTCTATATATCCTTAACCCTAAATATTTCCTTTAATTCATTTAAATTAAATCTTTATTGTTTTTCAGTAAAAAGGGACCCATTCACCTGTATAAAATGTCTCTTCTTGCTCTAAATACTTAGGAAATTTCTGCTGTTGCTTGGATTTTGGAGTTAATTGGCTCATTATGTTCATTTCGGAGTTATTAACAAGCCAGCTTTGTTTGTTAGGCTTACACTCAGAGCTTTCTGATTGCTACTAATGCATCTTAAATGATGGATCAAATAGTTCTGAATTGAATGAGGATATTCCTTTACCAGCTTGCAATAAGGGAACTAAATATCCCCAAGTGTTCAGTTTGTGTTTAATTTGACCTAGTTTCCAGGTTCTATCTGTTGTGAGAGTCCCTTAGCCATATACTACCAAATTCTTTTGTGTTTACTTTGAGATCATTTATAAAGGGTATACAGGGGAGGACTGGGGACTTTTGGCCTAGGAAGCAAAAACAACCAACTGGCCTTTTTATGGCAGGAACAGTTTTCTGTGGGCTGAAGAAAGTGCACCACACAAAGTGTGCCATGATGCTGCAGTGATTGGGGGGCATGGTGAAAGATGGAGGTTCTTAAGGGACATAGCTCATTGTGGCACATCATAATTGTAAGGGATTAATTGTAAATAAAGAAGTACCTTATGACTTGAACAAGTATTACAACTTGTGTGCAACTGGGCTTTTTTGTGGAAGTTAAGCCATACAATAGTCCTTATCATTCAGCTTCCTATAACAAATGAGCAAATCATTCTGCCAGCGTTAAAAATGGCCTTTTCAGCTTTTTGCATTCTGTCACATGACATCTCAGAGCCACAAAGGAAGTCCATGATAGAAGATTTACCTCTGCTGGATGCTGTGATCAAAGGTATGAACAAGAAGCAAATAAGATATACAGTTTAATACACAGAAGCTGTCACTGACTGCAGATTCCACTCTGACTGAGGTCTAAATGGGAGAGTACCTCCACTCAGTGCTATCAACCAACATATATTATTTTCGCTGCCTTAGGGGCAAATGCCCTCCTGTCCACCAGCTTAGTGATTCCCTGCCTGTATGTGATGATCTGCTATGGTATGGTATAAACATAATCAAACAAATATGTTATGTTGCTATTCGTCCATGTATTTTCTAATGTAATCTTTAAGTCATTATGTATGCACAGTCCATCTGTAAAAAAAACCAAAAAACTTTTGATAAAATACACAGTCATTAGCATATCAAAGATATTATCCACTCATTGAAAGGGATTGAGTCTAGCTATAATTAGATAATATTGTTATGCCACTAATGGAAAAATACTAATTATTTAATGTGAATTAACAACAAATATTACATTTCTTGGATCTATGCATTAGGCCACATCAGGAATGTAAATGAGATATTAAACATATTAAAAACGCATCAGTTATTGTATTAGCAAAAGTCAAGTCCATTTCCTTTTTTAGAGTAAAGCAAGGAAGATTAATAAATTGTATGCACACAGGATGGTTACTTGCCATGAATTTAAATATATAAAATACAAAAATAATTAATGAAGATGACGATAAAAAAGATGTTAATGCATCAGTTGTGTTGATTTTTGCTTCTATTCTAGCTGCACTACATCTTAAGCTGTTTCAACATACAAAATAGACAGCAGAAAAAAAGTAAAGGCCTTATAGACAAAATTAAATGCAGCACTTAATGGCAATCACCAGCTGCAGGAGCAAACACAATCTTGGGCTGTGTAGGCAGATGTCAAGCGCTGACAGGTGCGCTTGAAGGGAAGCAGCGAGGAGGGAACCCACTGGCAGGTATCAGCCTGAGAGATCCGAAAGGGAGGTACCAAAGGATAATCCAAAGGAGTAGTCGAGCAAGATCCGAGGTCGAGGCGGGAAGCAAAGGGTCAGAGACGGTGGCCGGTCCAAGGTCGGTACACGAGAAGTCAGCAGGAAGTTCAGTAAACGGGTAGCAAGGCACATAGGAAGCTTTGTATGTCACACCATAAGGTGGAATAACTCAGCACTGAGCCAGGGCTCTGACCAGGTTTTTATAGCCAGGGGATTTGAGTCCACCTCCTGGTCTCCAAGGCGACCAATGGCAGGCGAAAGGTGTGTGTGGGCTGGGGAACCTCCCCCAGCGAGGCCCACATCTGAAGCCTAAACAGGCGCATGCGCGTTGCACGTGCATCCCCGGGCTGCGCGCGCAGCCTGTGTACTGCGCATGCGCACCCGTCGCGCGCACGCTCAGTAGCTGACGGGGTGCCCTTGGGTCTGCCAGGCGGAAGGGAGGTCTGTACCCTACGCTGTACCCTCTGGCCTCGCGGGGAGGTGACGTCCCTGGCTTCCTGACAGCAGATGAAACATAAGACAGTTTTATGCAAGAAACTGTTATCATCAGTTTGGGAAAGTGTTTATTACTTGTTAAAGCTATTTATATAATGCTGACAATTTACGCAGCACTTTCAGTCCCTGCCTCAAGGCGCTTAAATTCTAAGGTCCCTATCTCAAATGCATACATACACTCTCTCACATATTAGGTTCAATTTAGACAGCAGCCAATTAATCTTCCATTGTGTCTTTGAATTGTGGGAGGAAATCGGAGTACCAGTGGAGACCCACACAAGTAGAAGTGCTAATCAATAAGTCACTGTGCTGCCCATTATGATGATTACCCCTCTCCTCCACTTCTGGTAAAAATAAAAACATTTTAAAAATGTAGTATTTTTTTAATCCAACTAAACTATGTAACTGCATGTGACCTGATATCTATATAAGTGTAGCAAGAGCAAATATCTTGTTGGTGGACACCAACAATCTTTGTAAACCTGCACTTTGCAAGGGAATTTTCCCTTAGCTTAGGCCCAACCCAAATGACGCACCTAAGCCATGTTTCTGCGATGACTAACTCTTCTGAAGGAGCAGGAGAAAACAAGGAGGGTCTAGCTAGGACTGCATTAGCTTGCACAAAACAGGAGGGGAAACAAAGGGAACATACCAAATGCTGAGATAAACAAGTTCCTAAGGCACTAACCTACCTCTTGATGTCAGCAAATAACAGAACATTAATAACAATGCAGTTCAATGTGATCAACAGAAAATACATCAGAGGTAGGAAATAAAAGCTGACAAATAAATTAATAAAATACTGTAAATGAGGAAAAAATTAAATGAAAGGCTAAAAAAACTGGGTATGTACAATTTACAAATAATACTTTTTAGCAGCAAATTCATTGGTACATTGAAATATAAATAGGGCCAGTTTTAAGATTTAAAGGAGAACTATGAGGTGAGTGCTTTTCATTCACCTCATAGTTCTAGCCGACCTGTGACAATTAAACTGTCACAGGTCGGCTCAGTAGATCGGGAGGTGAGCGAACACATACCGGCATTCACTCACCTACCGATCCTGTCACGGCTCTTTGGGGAGGGGCTTAATTCCCCCCGCTCGGATCCGCCAGCGCTGACTGGCGGAACGGACGGGGGAGGGGGCGGGTACAGCTGGCTCTGCCTCTAGATAGGCAGAGCCAGCTGTCAGTCACGCAGCTGGGTGGATCCAGACATAATTGTCGGGATCCGCTTCAGCTGCGGCGTCTTAGTATACCGCGAGCAGCAGCTGAGCCTCGTGTGACGGGAGGACGCTAGTTTGTGTCCTCCCGTTACCCTAAGGAGAACTATGAGGAAAAGCCTTAACCCCATAGTTCTCCTTTAGGAACATAACATTTTATCAGAAGGACTATACAAAGAAGAGAACATCATGTACTGCATTTTTAGAATAAAGAAGAGCCGGCGGATCGCTTGTATGAGGTCCTGGTACGTGCGCCCCCCCGCCTCTGCGGCCATCCCTCTCCCACTGTCACGCTGGCCTTGGGCTCCACTGTGCCTGGTGCGAGCCCGGGACTAGCATAGTGCCTCTCTGACAGGTGGTCAGAGGGAGATCGGTACACGAACTCCCTCCGGTCCCCTCTCCGCTGTCAGAATGCGGAACTGATGTATATTACATCACTTCCGCATTCTTGTGTCAATCTCCAGCTTTAGATGCTGGAGAGAAGCTGATGAAGCAGATCTCTGCTTCACCAGCATCTTCAGGGGGGTCCTAGGTGACATTAGGGGTCTTGGAGACCCCTGATGTCTCCATAAAGAGGACCAGTCACTTCTTTTGCTATCACATAACAGGGTTTCTTAGCCCCCTATGGGATAGCAATAAAGTTAAGTGGGAAAAAAAAGGAAAAAAATTAAAGTTTCCCCCCATGTTACACATGTTACATATCAAGTTGAATAGAGGAAACGCATAGGCTCCCTGAACCAGCCACTGCTGGAGAAACGTATCCTTCACCAGAGTGTCTGGATCTGGTAGCCAGCTTTGTTGCACTTTACCTTATTGGTCAGTTTTGTTAACTATTTATTTGCTGCTCTTGGTGTCAGCAAATTAAGATTTTGCAAATAAGAGCCTCCTGTCTTGCATAAAATTACTGGACATATAATAAGATCTAAAATCAGTGTCCATCGAGTCCAACCTATTACAATTCCTGCACTGTCTATTGTTATAATTCAGAAACGTCAACATTAACAGCTAACAGCATTACATAATACCTGTTTGCATTATAGAATTACATGAATTCTGATTTGATTAAAATTGGGCAGGATACCCATTCAAATGACTCAATTAAGCTGGTCAATTATTTTTAACAATGTTTAGTGGGGGTTGTATTTATGTTTTAGGGGCTAGGTGATTGGGGGCTAGGTATGAGAATTAAAATAGTTGTTGTCTGGGGGTCTGAAGCTGTTTTCTAGCCAACTAGTCTGATTTTATCATGTGTGTAGAAGTTGCTCCGGGCAGCAAATGGTTAATGTCATTGACACCCCCCCCCC